>NW_027356601.1:6736-33877 GCF_012295235.1 Primulina huaijiensis | reverse complement strand
AGGATTGATGTATGGCTCCAACTAAGGTGTAAACACCTTAGCTCTGCAATGGTAGAAACTATCTTCAAGCTTCCTTTGAGCACTCCTTGCTCAACTATTAAGCCCACCACCAACTAGGTAGATCCCCTCATATTTTGCACTAGAAAAATATGAGGATTTTTCTTTGAGAAGTGAGTGTTTTCTCCAACCATTGAAGAACAAAAATGGAGAGAAAAATGGAGGAGAGAACAAGAACAATTTTCGGCCAAGGTGGTATGGAATGGGGGGAAGGGAGACTTGTCTTGGACATGCAAAAAGTTTGAAAGCAAAAGTTTCATGCCATGCCTTGAAAACACAAAAATTAGTCTCCCAACCTGTCACCTCCCATGCATGTATATTATATGGTTTTTAATCAAATTAAAAATCATGGACTAAATTTAATTATCTCAAACATATTTGAGACTAATTAAACATTACTTGAATTTACCAAAGTCCCACTAGTTAAATAATTATTTTAATTGAGCTCTACAAGACTCAATATGATTTAATTAATCCAACACTTGAATCAATTTAATTATTTGGACTCTACTAGGTCCACTAGTGTTTAATTAATTCAACACTTGAATTAATTTAATTTAGTCCATAATAATGTTTATGAAAATCACAATTTTCAAATACATTATTCACTTGGCCAAAATTTTAATTTAGGAACACTTCCATAAATTAAAATTTACATTTCTCTCATAGAAGTCATACTTCTATTTTTCCTTACGCCTATAAACTCATTTATAAGCCGTTCAACACATTGAACTATTTTACTTCTCAACGGGATCTAGAAAGCTAGTACTTGTGTGGCCCTCAATGGTTCATTGATACAACTAGCCGTGGGTTCACATCTCCATGTGATTCGGACTAAACATGTCCTTATATGAGCATACCCCAATTGCTCCATTCTTATTTATCAACTCCTTGATAATAAGAACGTCAGAACTCAAGTCTGATAGTACCCAACCAATCATGTTAAACGCCAAGCAGCATCGCTTCCATGATTCCCTAGGTATCAAATGATAGTGCCTGCAAGAACCATTCAATTATGGTTAGCGTATAGTACGGTCCCTTCAACTCATATATCTCGACCGATTCGACAACCATTGGTATATCGAGAGTTGTCAATGAATCGATACTATGTGTCATGTCGTAGTTGCATCGATGGTGTAATCTATGATACCCCTTTCATAATTACCACCATACTCTGATCAGAGATTTCAAACTACATATATACATGAAAAACACATAGGATATCCATACCCGTAGGTAAGCGGTGAATCCCCGACTACAATGCATCGACTCCTATATGTTTCGACAGAACACCCAACCTTGCCACCTGATGACCCCATGAGAGTCGGTAAACAAGTCAAAGTGTAATTCTAGCACATATAGTCTCAATGTTGTCCCGGGTCATAAGGACTAATGGTGTACAACCATAAACTAGGACTTTTCCACTCGATAAGTGAGAACCACTTGGAAAGTCCTTTAATGGAGGGTTGTTCAGTGCACTCTACCAGGAGCACCTATCTGCATGCTCGGACATCACAATGTCCCCTACCAATGAAACATGGTACTCACATCGCAGATACTAGTCTCAAGCTCGAGCGGCCTATATCCTTCTTAGCGGCGGCTGAATCGACTAGGAACCGTTTAGAATATACAGTATTCCAAATATGAGTTTCATGATACTCATCATATGAGCATCTCATATTCTTTCTACTATTTGTATATTCAAGGGCTTTATCTATGCAACTAGCATGGGTATATAGATAAAGTTGTGCCAAAACAATAATTTCAAATATTATTAAAATAAAGATTGCTTATACATAGAGATTCATTGTGAACACTCGGCCAACACTTGGATCGACGTGCACCTACACTAACAGTTTACACCTTAGTTGGAGCCATCATCAACATCAAGAGGTTGATAGGTATTTTTCTAAACACACTATGTATAGTTTGTGTTTTTTTGTATTTGCTACACCAAGATATGGAGGTGGCCGTAATTTTTACATAAAAAATTTGATTTTTAAACTTCAGTTGCGCTTCCGGTCACCGTAACCGATCCCCTTTCAGCTAGCTCGTTGTCTGGCTCCCTCCTGGCCTCGGCTGTGACTTTGTAGGCGGTGCTGGCTGGAAGGAATAAACGGCAGAAGATCGTCTTCCTGCCTGAGCCACTGATCCAGAAGACTCAGCGGCCTAGGATCCCTGTGCACCTCTCTGGGGACATACTCGTGCAAAGTGTCCATGCTGTTTACAAATGCGGCAGTTGTCGAACACTCCTCGGCACTGCTCTGTGGAATGCTTCCCTCCACACGTGCTACAGTAAGGTCCAGTATAACTCTGGCCTTGACCAGTCTGTCTCGAGCCACTCGAACTGGTGGAGCTACTTCCAGATTTCTTGAATTGCTTTCTCTTAGCTTTCAGGAAATCTTTCTTCCCACTACCACTGCCGCTCTCAAATCGAGAAGATGGTGGAGGCATCGGTAATCTCGGTGCTGAAAGCACAAATGAAGCCTCTTTCTGTCTCATCAGACCGGCTTCGGCTCCCTTGGCTCTGTTCAAGGCATCAGTGAAATTGTTTGGCCTCCAGGTATTCACCAAGGTAAGGATTTCAAGATTTAGGCCATTTATGAACTGGTCCGCAACGGCCTCATCATGTTCAGCTACGTGGGGAGCAAATCGGAGCAGTGTAGAGAATTTGGCCACATATTCCTCAATATTTAGCTGGTCCTGTCTCAAGTTTGCGAACTCGGCTCCCTTGTCCTTCCGATACGACACTGGAAAGAACCTTTGATAAAATTCAGTTCTAAACACATTCCAGGTAATAACAGTACCTCGGTGTTCCAATGCCCGTTTTGTTGTGATCCACCAGTGTTTAACAACGTCTTGTAACTGGTGTCCTATCAATTTCACCCTCCGCTCATCACTATACTCTAAAGACTCGAACATCATTTCAATATCGTCCAACCAACTCTCACACTCCACGGAATTCTCCGTACCCTTCAAAGTCGATGGATGGAAAGACTGAAACCTTTTCAACAAAGTCTCCATTGGAGTGGCTGTAACATCCATTGGAGGATTTGAAGTACTACCCGTTCAGGTACTCTTCTCGGAGGCATATCTGATAATCAGAAGGATTAGTAATCCCAATACACAAATATGTTTCAGTCCTCGTCCGATCATCTTACTGCTGATCCAGAATCGGTGCTGATTCATTCTCAATAACACATGTTTTCAAATCAAGTCAGATAAACAAATAAACATGCATTATAAAGCAGTAAATCATGCTAGCAATCACAAGCAGGAAAGAACACACTTTCTACCCCGCTCACTAGCTCCTTTCTCAGTCTAAAGGATCTATCGCTATGATACCACCTGTTGTGGGCACCCGGACGCTAATCATGTTCTTAATCGTCAATGGGACTAATTAATCAATTATAATAAACAGGGTCTAAATTTTTTTAAATATAATATCAAATGCGGAACGTAATGGAATCACTTTACTATACATATCAGTATAAAAGTAAAGTACAAGTCTTGTGCTATATACAATCATTTAAAAACTAAGGTTCAACTACTAAATATCAAGTGTTCAACCCTATCTTAGATCAAGTCCGTAGTCTCCACTCTAATCACGATCTCTCTCTTCATCTCCTCGACCCTGAACCTGTCCCACCTGTTGTCATGCACACATACAAATACGACAACAGCCGGATAACTCCGGTGAGAATAAATCCCAGTATAAATCAACGAAACATGCAATCATATAAACAAATAAAAAACATGTAACAGATAACAGCAATATGTATCAAAATCTGAAACATAATCAATATCAGACTGTCGACAATGCTCGTAACGTTGCACTTTCAGACTAGACTCAATCCTAGTCTAGCGATCCCGGTTTCCAGAAGTTGGCATTCCATATCGATCACCAGTAATAGAAGAAATTCTGATTCTATCCACATCGATATGGTATCGATCACCAGTAATAGAAGAAGCTCTGATTCTATCCACATCGATATGATATCGATCATCGGTAATAGAAGAAGTTACAATTCTATCCACATCGATACGGTACCGATCACCAGTAATAGAAGAAGCTACAATTCTATCCACATCGATAGCCAATCATCTGGTGACAGACTTTGGCACTCTCGCCAATACACTATCTTGTGACATCGTGCAATGTGCCCGTGGCGATCTCGCCACTATCAGGCACTTCTGTCACAAGATTACTCGTCTAATACCTGCTATCTATAAATCAAGAGAACAAGTACATCAATCAAATCCATGCAAATATCAATGCAATAAAGTAAAGTATGTGATTTAGGGAAACTCAAGTCGAAACGACTCAAGTCGATCTCCCAGTACCACATTGCCTTATACCTTCCGTTTGTAGTCTCGGTCTGAAGCAATATCAGTTCTGAAATCAAGACTGTCTCTGTAAATCTGAAACGATATATCGAGAATCATAATATCAATATTCCATTCTCAATTCAACACTGAATCTCATTATTCTGGATTTAGTTCAAAATCCACGGCATAACGGTAAAATCTCAATATCCCCGTCAATACAACATTACCAGATAACAGTTACAATCCATAACCAATATCCAATACAATCTATAATCAAGCCACAATTCAACTCTGTCCGGTATAAATCAATATCCCCCGAAATTCATAATAATTCCATAATCAATCCGTTTCTCAATCTGACTTCGATTCTACGATGTCTAACATGTCAAGAACATCATATATGAATCATATCCACTTCTGACAATAGCATAATTTCAAAGCATATCAAAACGTAGCACAACTTACGTCCAGTTGAAGCCTGCGTCGATAGGAACACAGTACTGAAGTCAGATTCAAAATCAGACGGACGGATCGAAATATAAAGGCGTAAGGATTTTTCTGAGCTTTCCTCGTAGCTTTTCCCGTTTCCTTGTTTTGCTAATTCTGAAGGCATTTGTATATATATATATATATCCAATTGCATGTAATGATACGTGTCAACATTCTTCACAACTTTCAGGCGGCGCTCGGGCGGTTAATATTTACTGCTCGGGCGCGGCACCTTCTGTCCGACACATACTTTTGTTGAACACTGGCGCTCGGGCGGTCAAGAACTACCGCTGGGGCTCCAGAAGTGCTGTCCAAAACATGCTCTTGTAATGCATTGGCGCTCGGGCGGTCGTCTTCTACCGCTCGGGCGCCACAAAAAGAACCGAGAAAATGGGAGAAGAAATGAGAAAAATGAACCAACTCTTGCATTATATCACTTAAATCTCGAAAACATGCTTCTACTGTTCATGCACCGCGGGTGCGCTACATACCTTACCTCACCGCGGGTGCGGTGTCCCTTCGGCACCTCAACCAAATTTCTGAAATCGACGACCGCGGGTGCGGTACCTATCCCACCGCGGGTGCGGTGTCTCTTCGGCAATACCACAAATTCTGCAATAAAGACCGTGGGTGCGCTGCACAAATCACCGCGGATGCGGTCTGCTCTCGGCCAAAACAACTCTATGCAACGAAAATCGAATCGCAACGCTGATACAACACAACTACCCATCAACTAATATCAACAATACCACGAAACAATAATAACCAACAATACTATGACCCATAATCACAACTCTTAACAACTAAATCAAACTTAATCTTAACCAAATAATCCATAAACATACGAAATCTTAAACTATATCGTTCACCAGGCTTGGATATTACATGTAGTACATGATTTGTACTTTTATATTGACATATATATTAGATAGAATACATTAAGTTTCCACATTTATAATTTAAAAAGAAAAAAATTTAGTCCCACTTGTCTTAATTGTTATATTTGACTTTAATAATGATTAAGACATGAATTAGCGTCCGGGTCCCCACAGACCCGTACCCGGAGGCCCACACGGGGTCCGTGTCCTATGATATCTGGCCAAGATTTGGCGCAGATTTTGTTAGCTAAATTATCTTTTCGTATCTTCTGATTTTTGTAACAATATATGGACAAATTTCATCATTGTAAAAGAGATCATACTTGAGTTTTAATCATATTTGTGAGTTTTTCTCTCAATTTCAAAGCTTGGCTTTGTATACACCTTTGTGTGTTTCTCAAATTAAACTTATCAAAGTTTTAACTTTGTGGCGTTTGTCGATTGTTCTTCACTCGGATTGTCAAAGAAGAGTTCTTTGATGGTTCGCTTGAATTTCGATTGTTTATCTCTTTAATATTTGTTGCTAAATTCTTCGTAATTTAGAGGTGAATATTACACCCTTACTTGTTCAAAAAGATCGGGACAACACAATCGTTTATTTCTTTAATCGAATCGAGGGCGTGACTCTGTTTTGAGCGCGTTTGCTTTTCGTGTTTGAAGAATCACATCATTTGGTATCAGAGCTTTAGGTTCCCTTTGATTCAAATAAGTTTATATGTTTTATTTTCAGATCTGTGTTTATCTATCGTTTCTTATCAGATCTGTTTATCCTATCGTTCTTCATCTTTCGTTGATATTGCGATTCTCGAAATTTCTGATTTTTTTTCTTTTATTCTCTTTTTTTTTCGAGTTTGCACGGCTATCCTTGTGCAATTAAAAAAAATAAAAATAAAAAGATTATCAAAATTTCGAAATTTTGCCATAAATTGGTTTTGGTATTTTGTTCTATTCTCTTGTGGGAGCTATGTTCAAGTGTCTCTCACAATCCAAAAAACAAATTGTGCTATTATTTAGCATTAAATCTTGTTCTTATCTCCTTTGTGAGTCATATTCAAGTGACTCTCACAATAAAAAAAATTCAAATTTCTTGTTTTACACAGTCCATGTAAGTCAGTTTTCAAGTGTCGTGAAGTTTGAACTTAGTTTGATGCACACAAACTACAAATCATGGAAGTGTACCTACGAGAGAACTCTCAAATTCGAGTGAAATACTTGAGGGTGAGCGTTTATTTCTTGGAGTGATGTGCGAGGTTTAGTAGTGAGGACAAAAAAAAAAGTGTCGAGTGAATTTTTCATTGGAGTGACCAGTGAGAATTTGTGGTGAGGAAACTTTATTCTTTTATTGTTTTATACTAACCTTTTCTTGCAGGTATAATGATTGACGATCGTCAATTTCAAACAATGTAAAGAGGGTTGGCCAGAATGTGGGAGAAGGAGTTTAAACTTCTACGTGAGAGGTATAGGAGGTGTGAAGAAGAGGAAATGCATGATAGGCAGGGTGATGAGAATAGGCGAGGTAGTAGATTTGGAGGGAATAGATCGTTGCACGTGGATCGTGATGATGATAGGCGAAGTAAGGCGAATAGAAGAGTGGGCAGAAGTAGTGAACGTGAGGCTAGCAAATATGAATATCAAGGTATATTTAAAAACTCAAACTCCAGTACTTGTTATATTATATGTAATTGGTGTTTAGAAGTTGGGAATGATATCAGCCAATGTCCACGTGAGGAGGTGACCATAGTAGAATCGTCCGTTGAGCTTAAATCTCAAATGGAGGTTGATGTTGTGGTTGAGCTTAAGTCTCGAGTGGAGGTTGTAGTGGAACAAGAATTTGAGGTTGTGATTAATAGAGTTTGTGGTGGTATTCCACTAGTTAGTGAGTTGAATGTTGTTGAACAATTTACGGCAAAGAGTGAATCATTAGGTGTAGAAGAAGTGCCTAATTTGTCTGCTATGGAGTTGGAGAGTAGACATGATGAAACGATTGTTTATGAATGCTTTGAGGAAAAACATATTTCTTCTGACCAATTGAATCCAAATGTTTTGAGGATCAATTGAAATTTATTCATGAATTGAGAGAAAAGAAATGTGAAATGGCCGAAAAAAAGAGAGAACAAAAGAGGGAGATGGTTATAGAGAAGAAAAAGGAGAGAAAAGATGAAAAAGAAGAATAGGCCAAAGAAAAGAAAAGGAAAAATAAATTAAAGGCCCAAAAGAGTGAAAATAGTGAGGTTGAGAGTTATTTAATTTCGTATAAACCCCTTAAAGTACCTTTGTACAAAGAGGTTTATTATCACTACGATGATATCACCGGTTCAATCCCGAGCATTGTTATTTCACTATTGCAGGATTATGGAGGTGTTATGATGAGGAGGCAAACAAGGACTGATGGTGGAGAAATGCCATATGGTGATCAACATAATGTTAGAAGTAATCATGTTGAGGTAAGGTTAGTTGCCAACACAACAACCATGATGTATGACTTTCATCCTTATCTTATTAATTCTTGGATGTGTCGTCTTCGAGAGCTTAGAGAGCGTGTTGCAAATTTGGTGGTTAAGGGGCGGAATGTAAATTTTTCCTTATTCATTGATTTTTATGGATTTGAGGCTATGGGTGAATTGTATGCACCTACTATGAATTTCTATGTCTCACGATTTACTAAGTTGATGGGATTTTGTTGGAAACTTAATTTCAGCTGTTTGACAAATCATTTATTTATTGGACTAACTGATCAAGTATTCGAATTATACAGCTTGCCTAACTGAAGTATCGCGTGAGTTATCAAAGGCAACCGAATCCAGCTGAACTGAAATTTCAAAGTTAACTGACTGATCAGTTGAACCTATCTGAATTCTTGAAGACAGCTGACTGATCAGTTGATTCACTCAGCACAAGCTTATCAGCTACTATTTATCAGCTGATCGCTCAGCCATACACGTCATCAAATGAAAAGGACGTTCAACCGACATCAGTACAAGAAGACTGCAACTCGTAGTTGAACGCCGCGTTTAAGAGTCTACAGTGTACGATTGTCAGGAGAATATCGACGTGGCAATCAACACAGATAAGATTCAAATATTATATCAAGTTACCGTTGGAAGAGAAGCTTATAAATAGGCGAAAAGAGCAGCTGAAGAAACAAGGATACAAGAAAAACTATTTTACTCAAGCTGTTACTCTTCTGAAATCAAAAGCTCACACTTACTAGTTCTATCTGTAGCATTCAAGGCTACCGTCTTGAGCTTGTTAGCACACTGTAATCCCTGTTATATTGTTAAGTTGTGCTAAGATCAGTCTCAAACTGAAATAGCCTGTTGTAACTAAGAGTTTCAGTTTGAGCATTGATAAGACCAAACTGAAGTGGGTCAGTACAAACATTGTATTCGATCAAAGTCTTTTAGTAGAAATCCTATCTTCGTGATAGAAGGGGTGACGTAGGAGTTATTCCATTCTCCGAACATCCAGAAACAAATCGCGTGCATTTCATTTCAGTTACCTTTTATTTTCAGTTATTCTATTTTTCAGTCAGTTTACTTCCGCAACTGTTTTTCAGTTAAACTGATTGTCATTGATTGACGAGATAACGAGTATCAGTTTGTCATTGAACTGAACTCAATTTACGAGGAACTAACATAATCCGTGAGTGTTTAAGAGGTTAACTGAGAAGATAGAAGTTAGTAAATCTTCAACTGAAAGGACACAGTTTTACAACTGATCGTTCAGTTGGATATTCCACTAATCTTTTCACATACGTTAACCAATTAACCATTTTTGTATTCCAAACTAAGTGACGTGACTATTTATCAACGCATTAAATGCTCTCTCTCAGCAAATGATAAGTTGAAACGTGGACCCACATGATCCATATGTTTACTACACACGTTCTTACCACACGAACACACGTTTTATTTCAAAATTTTCATGGACTAACACGTGTCCAATAATCCGAACAGTCACGTACATAAGTATTTTTCCCGCTCCATTTCAGTTCTCCTTCTTACGCTAATCTAAAATTCTTAGAGCACAAGCAAATTCAAGCTTTCTTTTTCGCAGGAAATCATTCAGTTCAAATGGCCAACCAAATTCCAGCACATATGTTGAATGCAATGGCGATCAATTTTGATTCAGTCCTATCTGTCAAAGAAGCCGATGTCAAGAATGTATTTCAGAAGCTACAATCAGCTGGACTCAGAACATTTGTGGGACAATCTTCCCAAGAGATCTATCCGAAGGAACTTCTCAATTTCTACTATAGTGGATTTATCAATCCGGATGGAAGCATCTCCTCTACTGTCAATGGTCAATTGTTGACCATATCTGAAGATTCTTTTGGAGAAATATTCTTGTTGCCGTCTGATGGACTGGCACACCTTGTTGATGTTAAAGCATCGGATGTTTAAGAGATGCAGACCCTACTCTCCGCTAATGGACGAAAAATCAAAGTTTCCGATCCAAAGAAGGAACTAAAGCATGAGGTTCAGTTGTTGGCTGACATTATAGCCAAGGGGCTATTGGCGAAGGCAGGATCCTTTGCTGCTCTCACTCTGGAAAAATTTCAAGCCCTTACTATTATCATGGCCGGACGAAGACTCAACTGGAAGCAACTCATCTTCAACATATTGAAAAATATGTTTCAATCAACCAAGCAGTTCAAAGGATTTACGGTTCAGTTAAGCTATTTGCTGAAAATCAAAGGGTTAGTGACTGATGATTCACAAAGATCATCAAAATTCAAAATTTTCAATGCCAATAATATTCTACCGCCCATGGCCAAACTGGATCTTACTTCTGATCAGTTCGTAAAGATCAAAAAGGAGATTAGAGCACAGCAGGCTGCTCCCAAATCTGTGAAAAAGGCAAAAACTCTGGCACAGCTGAAGATCTCCAAGAGGAAGCTGATTGTCAATGAAAGGAATAGGAGAAAACTCCTTCTCCCAAGGTTACCAAGAAGCCCAGAACCTAGAAAACCAAACCAATAGCTTCGCTGGAAGCTATTCCAACTGAAAGGCTGAAACCTTCAGACTCTCAACAGCCTATTCAGGCTATTCCTCTGAAAGCCGTTCCAGCTGAAGTTTTAGCAAGAGATCGGTTGCCTCAATCAACTGATCCATCCAAGAAGGTCATCACCTCAGCAGGTGAAAAGGAGCCAGCTAGGGCCGTAACTTCTCTACCAACTGTCAATCGCCCTACCAAATGCGAGGGAAAGGCAAGGGCAAGATGATTGAAGAGCCCAGGCCAACAAATGCAATCCAAACCCATATTGACCTTATTTGGGAACAGGCCAATGCATTTGCAGCGTCCAAACTGAAAACTTATGAGGCTTGGACCATGTACAGAACTCACACTTTTGCCAAACAGTTGAAAAGAAAGTCTCAGCTGAAGAAGTTTATCATGTTGGAAGCCATTGTTTCGAGGATAGTCAAAGCTGCTACTATTGTGCAGGCTTTGGAAAGGAAAAATTTTTTCTTTGATCTGATGAGAGCTAAGAAGTTGGCTCAACTAGTTGAGAAGTTGAAAGCAAACTACATTCCTACGAATCCAACTGCTTACAATGATCGAGCCGTGCTTACTCAGTTGGATTCAGATCTTACTTCCTTCCATATACATATGAGATTTTGGGTACAAGATCAGGAATTAGTTGATCGTGGAGGGTCTTCAGAAGAAGAGGACGAACCCTCATCACCGAATAAAGAGCCAGCTCAGGATGTGCCTCAACCCTCAGTTGCTGATCCTCCAATGTACTTAGAAGCTGACTTAACATTTGCCAATATTGATGAAATTATTCAGTCAGTAGTACAGGAATCTCAACCATAGGAACTTTTTTCTGAATCAGTTCATCACTCAACTGATCAAGCAGTTCAAGAGGCTCCTATATTAACTGAAGAGCCCGTTCAGCCGGTTATCTCTGCTGAACCAAATGATCAAACTGATGTGCCAGCTCAGTCCACAGATAAAGAAATTGCTGAAAATGTGGAGGCTCAGTTGCTCAATTTTGAAAATATTCCAACTGACAATCCAGCCCAAGTTTCAACTGATTCTCAAGAAGAAGAACCAGTTGTTGATCCTCCGACTGAAGATCCCACAGATTTACCTATTCATCAGGACAGTTCAGTTGCTGCTCAGGATCCATCTTCTCCTCCTCTAGATCAAGTAAAGGTTACTGAATCAGTTGTTCCAGAACAGACTATTGCAGAGACGGTTGTATTTGACAGGACCTTAGTGGTCTTTGATCAAGTCTCCAAAGAACAAGAACCTGGAACATCTGGACATCTACCTCCTCATTCATCTACTGATCTTGAAGTAGTTCTTCAAGAAATTCAAGATATTCAGAATAATATGCACAAAATACTTACTATCGTTTCCCAGATTCAGCGAACTCAACTCGCTCATGCTCTGAAACTGGAACATGCAGAGGTTTCAAGTCAGAGAAACTGAAGGCAATCCATGCTACTGTGGCCTCTCTTTCCTTCGCAATAGAAGAAATCAGGAAAAATAGAGGCATAGCTGAAAGTCTCTCTGTAACCCAAGATGCAATCAGAAATAGAGTTGACTTTGTGGAGACATCTGTTTCCAGAAAGATAGACTTGATGCAAACAACTGTGCTGAATGCAGTCTCAGACGTAGACACTTCTGTTAAAGTTCTCTCAACTAATGTTAAGAGGCTATCTATCAGAATGGAGGCATTTGACAAAAAGGGGGAACAGACCTAAGCTACAATCAATCATTTGATGGATTTATTTATACAAATTATTTCATTCTTTCATTCATTATACGAATCTGTACACGACAGTTATTATTTTAACTATAACAGATTTGAAGGACGTCTATAAGCTTATTTGATCAGTTATTATTTGCTTAGTTTTGTCAAACATCAAAAAGGGGGAAATTGTTAGAAACTTTATTTTGGCTGTTTGACAAACCATTTATCTATTGGACTAACTGATCAAGTATTCGAATTATACAGCTTGCCTAACTGAAGTATCGCATGAGTTATCAAAGGCAACTGAATCCAGCTGAACTGAACTTCCGAAGTTAACTTAGTTGAACCTATATGGATTCTTGAAGACAACTGACTGATCAGTTTGAAACCGATCAGTTCATTCACTTAGCACAAGCTTATCAGCTACTATTTATCAGCTGATCGCTCAGCCATACACGTCATCAAATGAAACGGACATTCAACCGACATCAGTACAAGCAGACTGCAACTCGTAGTGGAACGCCGCATTTCAAAGTCTACAGTGTACGATTGTCAGGAGAATATCGACGTGGCAATCAACGGATATAATATTCAAATATTATATCAAGTTACCGTTGGAAGAGAAGCCTATAAATAGCCGAAGAGAGCAGCTGAAAAAACAAGGATACAAGAACAACTATTTTACTCAAGCTGTTACTCTTCTGAAATCAAAAGCTCGCACTTACTAGTTCTATTTGTAGCATTCAAGACTACCGTTTTGAGCTTGTTAGCACACTGTAATCCCTGTTATATTGTTAAGCTGTGCTAAGATCAGTCACGAACTGAAATAGCCTGTTGTAACTAAGAGTTTCAATTTTGGCATTGATAAGACCAAACTGAAGTGGGTCAGTACAAACATTGTATTCGATCAAAGTCTTTTAGTAGAAATCCTATCTTCATGACAGAAGGAGTGACGTAGGAGGTATTCCATTATCCGAACATCCAGAAACAAATCGCGTGCATTTCATTTCAGTTACCTTTTATTTTCAGTTATTCTATTTTTCAGTTAGTTTACTTGCGCAGCTGTTTTTCAGTTAAACTGATTGTCATCGACTGACGAAATACTGAGTATCAATTTGTCATTGAACTGAACTCAATTTACGAGAAACGAACATAATCCGTGAGTGTTTATTCAACCCCCCCCTTCTAAACACTTTTCACATCTTAACCGATCCTTTCAGATTTGTTTGCTACAAAAGTCTATATGCATTAGACGTAAATTCATGTGATGAGTTAAATGATTACATAGATAGTAAATTTAGTGTCCTTTTTGCATGAATTATATTTGTTTGGTGATGTTGTTGAAAGGTGCATGGTTAGACATGATAATTATTTTGTTTATGATGAGTCTATGTTTAAAAAGAATGAATTTGACATTTTATATTCATTGCATGAATTACGTGGTGGTGAGAGGTATTGTAGTGGCTTGATAATTGACATATTTCATGACTATATGTGTTGGTTGCATATGAAGCGGTATGTTGAGTGGAATTGTGAATCATGCATAGCATATAGGAAAATAGCTTCGAGGCTAAATTCTTATACATGGCATAGGATAATATTTATTCCTAGTGAGCTATGGTTGAACAATTGTGTGAAAATATTTGTGCTGTTAACTAGGTCTAAGAAGGGGAGGAATTTAATTTTCGTCATGCTTAATGAGATTTTATTAATGTCATTTTGTATCATTTTTTATTTATCGTATGGAACAATTTATGAATACATAGCGAAAGCGACCGTGAAGTTAGGATTTCCAGTGCTAATGGGTGGAGCAAATGATAACGTTTACAAACTTGATGTTAAAGGTAAGCATGTTGAAAATATAACTCTTGTTATTACTAACTAGCTTCGTTTTTTTGTAGGTAGACAAGATTTGAGGACAAATCTTTTTGAAGAAGGGGAGTATGATATGAATATGGCCGGGCATGGCATTCAAAGAATTGGAAGGAGGTCCAAGGAAGCATTGCATGGATTCATAAACAGTAAAGAAGAGCTTGCAAGCCTTACTTGTTCAAAAAGATCGGGACAAGACAACCGTTTCTTTCTTTCATCGAATCGAGGGCGTGACTCCGTTTTGAGCGCGTTTGCTTTTCGTGTTTGAAGAATCACATCATTTGGTATCAGAGCTTTAGGTTCCCTTTGATTTAAGTAAGTTTATCCTTTTTTACTTTCAGATCTGTGTTATCAATCGTTTGTTATCAGATCTGTTTATCCTATCGTTCTTCATCTTTCGTGGATCTTGTGATCTCGAAATTTCTGATTTTTTTTCTTTTTTTTTCGAGTTTGTAAGCCATCTTTGTGCAATTAAAAAAAATATATTACAAAAATTTCGAAATTTTGCCATAAATTTGTTTTGGTATTTTGTTCTATCGGTCCGTATGAGATTCTTGAGAAGATCAGTGATCGAGCCTATCGACTTGCTATTCCTCCTTCTCTATCTGGAATACATGATGTCTTTCATGTATCTACGCTACGGAAATATCTTCCTGAAACTTCTCATATTCTTTAGCCCGACGAGGCCGAATTCGATGAAACTCTGAGTTATTTTGAAAAGCCAATTCATATTCTTGATCGTAAAGAAAAGCAACTCAGAACAAAGACTATTCCGCTTGTGAAAGTTCAGTGGAGTCGTCATGGCATCGAAGAAGCTCCCTGGGAGACTGAATTAGATATGAAACATAAATTTCCAGAGTTATTTCACTGATGTGAGTGTCTTATTTAGCTTCTGTTATATCTTCGTTTATCTTATGATTTGATTGCATGCGATTTCGGGGACGAAATCCTGTCTTAAAGGGGGAGAATTGGAAGGCCTGAGATTATATCATTGTAATCAGATATTGATTAATTGATAGTAGTGCAGTTAATGAAGAATGCAGAGGCTGAAGTGCAAGAAATGAAAGTGATTAGGAAAGAAAAGTGGCGAACAGAACTTGTCGCGCATATGCGCGGAAACAGGTGGGCATATGCGCGAGAAGATGCTAGGCTGAGTGCCGAGATAGAACATCTCGCGCATATGCGTGGAGATGGGGCGCGCATAGGCGCGAGCATGTGTACAGCAAAAGTGCGAGAACAGAGAGTCTCGCGCATATGCGCGAGCAGTTGAAATGGTTATGCGCCGAGACAGTAGGTCTCGCACATATGCGCCGATGTTGGACGCGCATATGCGCGAGACGTGCAGGATGAAGAATAAGACACATGTCTCTTCATGCATACTAATATGGACATAAGCTTCATTTCTTTCAGAATTGTAGAAGGAAAAACCGAGGGAATCCATAGCCAAGTCTCAAGCTTCTTCCTTAACTTTTAGAATTGTGATTTTGCAAGATCCGTCCGTCCGATTTTCAATCCGAGTTTGGTTCCATACTCCTCTCATGAAAGGCTTCAACGGGATGTAAGTTTTATTCATTTCTTGTATGATTTAAAAATTTGATATGGGGGAAATAAGACTTTGATTGATATTATGTGTCATTGAGATAGTAGACATCGTAGAATCGAAAACGGATCGAAGAATAGACCGTATATGTAACTGTTCTCATTTTCCAGATTTTATGAGAATGGATTGTACAGATTTTGAGAGCTATAGCTTATGCTTGTTGATTCTTATGATTTGTTAAGATATATCTCGTGTTGTTTGAGTTGCCGGATATATCGAGATTGCACCGTTATGCCGTTGAAATTGAGATAGAAAGATTAGTTAGCAAAGCAAGCCTTGATTTGACTTGTATATGATGGGGTGCTCTTGAATGTCATTACAGATAGTTAGTAAAGGCTTCAAACTCGAGAGTTTAACTTCAGAACCGAGAGAAGAATGAGAAGAACTACAAAAAAAAAGGTATAAATCAATGTTAAACAGGGATTGATGACTCGAGTCAGATATGACCCGAGTTTCCCAAAAACCACATACTTTATTGTCATTGTGTAATGACCGAGAATTTTATGTTGATAATCTGAGATTAATGATTATAAATTGTTGCGCTTATAGACGGACCACTCCGAGACCAGACTTGGAAATGCATGAGTTTGGCATATGTGGAATACAACAGACTTCGCGCACATGCGCAGCAGAGAGGCGCGCATATGCCCGAGTTTCAAGTGCCGAGACAGTAGGTCTAGCGCATATGCGCGGGGTCAGGGCGCGCATATGCGCGAGCAGAAGAATTCTGATGCGACGAGACAGTAGGTCTCGCGCATATGCGCCGATAATGGTCGCGCATATGTGCGAGACGAGCTGCACAAAGAAGCGAGCCACGTTTTCTTACCATGCAAATATAATATGTAAATTCTTCAATGTGGCAAGAAGAAAGAATGAGAGCTATAGAGAAAAGGCTTTACTTTTCTTAGATTTAAATTCTGATTTTTTCAAGATCCGACCATTGAAATGTCAATCTGAGTTGAGTTCTGTGTTTCTATCGACAAGAGCTTCAACAGGACAGTGGGTATTGACGACTTCGAAGAACGAGCAGAACCAGATTGATATTGATTTCATTGACCAGATTGATCTACGAAAAGAAAGGTATAAATCAATGTGAAATCGGGATTGATGACTCGAGTCAGATATGACCTGAGTTTCCCAAAACCACATTCTTTATTTTAATTGTTTTGATATTTAAACTCCTGAAATTGTATGCTTGTTTAATTGATTTATAGAAAGCATGAAATCAGAGATAGATTGTGACAGAGTCTTTGGTAGAGGTGCCAAGTCACTAGACATTTGATTTATATCGTTGGGCTTAGGAAGCATATCAGCTCCTATTGTAGACACTCGATATAGTATGCCAAAGTTTGGGAATAAGAATGTACCACCACCTAGCAGGGGATTGTAGGTGCGAGACTGTTGCATTCTTATTCAAATCGAGATCCCTAGATTCGAGTCGAGTTAGAGATTATTAGTCCAAGAGTTTGATTTACAGATTTATCTTGATTTATGCTGTACGTTACATGTTTGATATATGTTTTACGCTTTCGTATATGTTTATATGAAATGCATGTATACGTTGTTTATTCTGGGATATATTTCTCATCGGAGTTATCCAGCTATTGTTGTGTTTGTATGTGTGCATGACAACAGGTGGGACAGGATCAGGGTCAAGAAGGGGATGAGAGATTGAAATTAGTGTGGAGATTCGGACCCAGAAGTAGAGTTGTTTTCATTACCTGATATGTAGTCAATGAACAGTAGTTTTTATGTACAAGACTTGTATTTTGATCTAGACGTTGATCTCGTAAATGAAATAAGATTTATTTCATATGTTGCGCATTCATGTATTTTTAAAAAAAAAAAATTTTATGACCCGGTTTACTTAATTGTTAGATTTGATCCTAATAATGATTAAGAAATTGAATTAGCATCCAGGTCCCCACAATAGGTGGTATCAGAGTAATAGGTTCTTGAGACTGAGATAGAACCAGAAACATAGAAGCGAGTGAGCGAGGTAAATTGAGTTTTTTTCTGCTTATGCGATGCTAGCATGTTTTATTGCTTTATAAAATACATGGTTATCTGTTTATTTGATTTACTTGGAACCATGTATTGTTGAGAATGAATCAAAACCGATTCTTGATCAGAGGTATGATGATCAGAGGAGGATTGAGCTAGATTGATTATATTTGATTACTAACCCTTTTGATAATCAGATATTCCTTCTCGAAGAGCCTCAGAATAGGGTATTACCTCAGGTAATCAGATGGATGTGACAGCGACACCGATGGAAACACTGTTGAAGAGATTTCAAGTTGTTCAAACCACCGACTCTGAAAGGCAATGAAACGGNAGACGTCTGTTGATTGTGAGAGTTGGCTTGATGACATTGAGATGCTATTTGATTCACTGGATNTCTCCAGTATTGCTAAGCCGATAACTCAGCTGACTCAGAAGAATGCTCCTTTTGTTTGGTCAGAAGCGTGTGAATCAAGTTTTTTGGAGTTGAAGAAGAGATTAACCAGTGCTCCGGTGTTGACTATCCCGTCAGGTACTGGTGATTTTGTGGTTTATTGTGATGCCTCTCACCGAGGATTGGGTTGTGTTTTGATGCAGCGAGGACATGTTATTGCATATGCCTCAAGACAATTGAAACCACATGAGACTCGCTATCTGATTCATGATCTTGAATTGACTGCCATTGTATTTGCATTGAAGATTTGGCGACATTACCTATCCGATGAGAAGTTTGAGATTTATTCTGATCACAAGAGCATTAAATATCTATTTTCACAGTCAGAACTGAATATGAGGCAATGAAGATGGCTTGATTTGCTGAAAGATTTTGATAGTGAAATCAAATACTACCCAGGGAAATCGAATGTAGCAGCTGATGCACTGAGTCGAAAGGTATGTTCTTTATCCTTATTGACGATTGGTGTTTCGAATTTGATAGAAGATTGATGTTTGTCTTGAGTAGTATTTGAAACGGATTGTAAACCGTTGAGACTCGATGCTAATCAAGTCGAACTAGAGCTACTTTTGAGAATTAAAGAAGCTCAGAAAATTGATCAGAATATCCAGAAATCAATTGCGATGGTCATAGCAGAGCATAGATCAGAATATCAGGTTCGTAATGATGTGTTATATGTAAATAATCGTCTTGTTGTGCCAGATGTTTCAGAATTGAAACGACAGATATTGTCAGAAGCGCACATTAGTCTATTCAGTATTCATCCTTGTTGCAGAAAAATGTATAATGACTTGAAAAGACAATTTTGGTTGAAACAAATGAAAGCAGATATTGCAGAATTTGTATCCAGATGTCTGAACTGCCAACAGGTAAAAGCTAAAGAAAGAATTCAGGAGGTCTTTTGCATAGCTTATCCATTCCAGAGTGGAAATGGGATCACATTTCAATGGATTTTGTGACGAAGCTACCGCGTTCCTCCAGAGGTTGTGATGCGATTTGGGTCGTGATTGACAGATTAACCAAATCAGCATGCTTTCTTCCGTACAGAATGACATACAGATATGACCAGATGGCAGATATTTATGTCAGAGAAGTGGTCAGATTGCATGGAGTGCCGAAGTCTATTGTATCAGATCGTGATCCTCGATTTACTTCGCACTTCTAGCACAGTTTGCAGCAAGCTTTAGGTACGAAGTTACATTGGAGTACCACATATCATCCTCAAACAGACGGACAGTCAGAGCGGACTATCCAGACATTGGAGGATATGCTTAGAGCTGTAGTGCTAGATTTTGGAACTAGTTGGCAAGAATCTTTGCCACTTTGTGAATTTTCGTACAACAATAGCTATCAGACGAGTATAGAGATGGCTCCATTTGAAGCGTTGTACGGCAAGAAGTGCAGATCCTCTCTATATTGGGATGATATTTCCGAGGTACCTGAGATTGGGCCTAATATGATTCGAGATATGACAGAGAAAGTGAAGCTGATTCGGTAGAGAATGAGAACAGCTCAAGACAGACAGGCCAAATATGCCAGTATTCGACGTCGACCTCTAGTATTTGAGGAAGGAGACAGAGTATTTTTGAAATTTTCTCCTTTCAGAGGCGTTGTCAGATTTGGCAAGAAAGGGAAGTTTTCTCCACGTTATATCGGTCCGTATGAGATTTTCCAGAAGATAGGAGATCGTGCCTATCGACTTGCATTACCTCTTTCTTTATCTGGAATACATGATGTCTTTCATGTTTCTTTATTGCCAAAGTGTCTTCATGATGCTTCTTATATTATTCAGACAGACGAGGCAGAACTCGATTAGACACTGAGTTATTTTGAAATGTCGATCCAGATTTTTGATCGTAAAGAGAAACAGCTCAGAACGAAGACTATTACGCTTGTGAAAGTTCAGTGGAGTCGTCATGGCATTGAAGAAGCTACCTGGGAGAATGAATCAGACATAGGACAGAAATTCCCAGAATTGTTTCATTGATGTGAGTTTTCTTATTTTGCTTCTGTATATCTCCTTTTTATTATATATGATTTGATTTCCTACGATTTCGGGGACGAAATCGTATCTTAGAGGGGGAGAAATGTAATGTCTGAGAATTTTATGTTGATAATATGGGATTAATGATTATGAATTGTTGCGCTAATAGACGGACCACTCCGAGAGCAGACTTGGAAATTGGAAATGGGATCACATTTCCATGGATATTGTGACGAAGCTACCACGATCCTCCCGAGCTTGTGATGCGATTTGGGTCGTTATTGACAGATTGACCAAATCAGCATGTTTCATTCCGTACAAAATGACGTACAGACATGACCAGATGGAAGAGATTTATGTCAGAGAAGTGGTCAGATTGCATGGAGTGCCGAAGTCCATTGTATCAGATCGTGATCCTCGATTTACTTCACTTTTTTGGCACAGTTTGCAACAGGCTCTAGGTACGAAATTACATCTGAGTACTTCATATCATCCTCAGACAGACGGACAATCAGAGAAGACTATCCAGACATTGGAGAATATGCTGAGAGCTGTAGTGCTAGACTTTGGCACTAGTTGGCAAGATTCTTTGCCATTATGTGAATTTTCATACAACAACAACAATCAGACGAGTATAGAGATGGCTCTGTTTGAAGCGTTGTATGGCAAGAAGTGAAGATCTCCTCTTTACTGGGATGATATCTCAGAAGTACCTGAACTTGGACCTGATATGATTAGAGATATGACGGAGAAAGTGAAGCTGATTCGGAAGAGAATGAAGACAGCTCAGGATAGACAGGCCAAATACGCAAAAATTAGACGTCGACAGCTAGAATTTGAGGAAGGAAACATAGTATTTTTGAAGATTTCTCCTTTCAGAGGCATTGTCAGATTTGGTAAGCGAGGAAAGTTATCTCCACGATATATCAGTCTGTATGAGATTCTTGAGAAGATCGGTGATCGTGCCTATCGACTTGCTATTCCTCCTTCTCTATCTGGAATACATGATGTCTTTCATGTATCTATGCTACGGAAATATCTTCCTGATGCTTCTCATATTCTTCAACCCGACGAGGCCGAACTCGAGGAAAATTTGAGTTATTTTGAAAAGCCAATTCATATTCTTAGGTACCTGAGATTGGGCCTGATATGATTCGAGATATGACAGAGAAAGTGAAGCTGATTCGTCAGAGAATGAGAACAGCTCAAGACAGACAGGTTAAATATGCCAATATTCGATGTTGACCTCTAGTATTTGAGGCAGGAGACAAAGTATTTTTGAAAATTTCTCCTTTCAGAGGCGTTGTCAGATTTGGAAAGAAAGGGAAGTTGTCTCCACGTTATATCGGTCCGTATGAGATTCTCGAGAAGATAGGAGATCGTGCCTATCGACTTGCATTACCTCCGTCTTTATCTGGAATACATGACGTCTTTCATGTATCATTATTACGGAAGTATCTTCCTGATGCTTCTCATATTATACAGCCAGACGAGGCAGAACTCGATGAGACACTGAGTTATTTTGAAATGCCAATCCAGATTCTTGATCGTAAAAAAAAACAGCTCAGAACGAAGACTATTCCGCTTGTGAAAGTTCGGTGCAGTCGTCATGGCACTGAAGAAGCTACCTGGGAGACTGAATCAGACATGAGACAGAAATTCCCAGAATTGTTTCATTGATGTGAGTTTTCTTATTTCTCTTCGGTATATCTCCTTTTTATTATATGTGATTTGATTTCCTGTGATTTCTGGGACGGAATCATATATTAGAGGGGGAGATATGTAATGCCCGAGAATTTTATGTTGATAATCTGAGATTAATGATTATTAATTTTTGAGCTTATAGACGGACCACTCCGGGACCAGACGTGGAAACGCATGAGTTTGGCATACGTGGAATACAGCAGACTTCGCGCAAATGCGCGGCAGAGTGACGCGCATATGCGCTAGTTTCAAGTGCCGAGACAGTAGGTCTCGCACATATGCGTGGGGTCAGGGCGTGCATATGCCCGAGCAGAAGAATTCTGATGCGACGCGACAGTAGGTTTCGCGCATATGCGCCGATGATAGTCGCGCTTATGCGCGAGACGTGCTGCACAAAGAAGCGAGCCACGTTTTCTTACCATGCAAATATAATATGTAAATTCTTTAAATTCTTCAATGTGGCAAGAAGAAAGAACGAGAGCTCCAGAGAAAAGGCTTTACTTTTCTTAGATTTAAATTCAGATTTTTTCAAGATCCGACCGTTGAAGTGTCAATCTGAGTTGAGTTCTGTGTTTCTATCGACAAGAGCTCCAACAGGACAGTGGGTATTGACGACTTCGAAGAACGAACAGAACCAGATTGAAATTGATTTCATTGACCAGATTGATCTACAAAAAGAAAGATATAAATCAATGTGAAATTGGGATTGATGACTCGAGTCAGATATGACCTGAGTTTCCCAAAACCACATACTTTATTGTCATTGTTTTGATATTTAAACTCTTGACACTGTATGCTTGTTCTATTGATTTATAGACAGCATGAAATCAGAGATAGATTGTGACAGAGTCTTTGGCAGAGGTGCCAAGTCACTAGACATTTGGTTTATATCGATGGGCTTAGGAAGCAGATCAGCTCTTATTGTAGACACTCGATATAGAATGCCAAAGTCTGGAAATAAGAATGTACCACCACCTAAACGGTCAAAGTGATGCCTCTTGTTTGATTTGCTTCATACTATAGTTATATCATTCAAACCTTATTTTGATTATGGTAATTATGCTAAGTATAGAGTAAGGGTGTGACATTTTAGTTGGTATCATAGCCCACGATTTTTTGACAGGGAAGACACTGCACTTCATCCATACATGGGGAACTCGGTAAGTAAGTATCTTTGTATCCCATAGTTTATGCTAAGTTATGTGTTTCTACGTGACCTATATGTAGGTTAAGATAAGAGACGATGCCACCCAAACGTAAAGTACATGAAGGAGAGGCATCTAAGGGCAAGGCCCCAGCAGTCGAAGGTGAAGGCAGTGCGCCACGACCTATAGACGATTTTGCTCAGCTGCTCCAAAAACAAGCGGAAGTCCATGGGGAGCAGATACAGCAATTACTTGAGATGCAACGGACTACTCATGAGAAGGCATACGCACAAGCCATGATACCCAGACAAGGGCCTGTTCAAACAGATGTATATGATCACTTTCGACATTTGAATCCTCTTGAATTCATGGGAAGCACTGATCCAGCAGTAGCAGAAGAATGGATTAAATCATTAGAGTCCATCTTCTCCTACCTTCATATGGATGATGTTGACAAAGTAACTTGTGCCATCTTTTTATTAACAAAGCATGCAAGGATATGGTGGGAGAGTGCAAGGGTGGCATTACCGGTTGGTCCATTGACATGGGAAACTTTCAAAACTGTGTTTTACAACAAGTATTTCCGTAAAGATGTACGAGCTAAGAAAGCCAGCGATTTCCTTAACCTGAAGCAAGGAACTATGTCAATGACTGAATACATACAACAATTCGAGGCAGGAGTCCAATATGTACCATATATTGCACATGATGACACAAGTAAGGGAGAACACTTCATGCGGGGACTATGCTCTGAAATCAAAAGAGATGTACGAATGTCGAAAGTTGTTACATATGGGGAGATAGTGGAGAGAGCACTTATGGCAGAACAGGAAGAGCAAGACATTGACAGAGACAGACAAAAACGAAAGCAGCAGTACTTTCAGAAGAGCCAAGGAACAGGACAAGGCAAAAAGACTGATAGTAGGGATACTCGATCAGAGGAACCCCGTGGCAAGGGTCCTCCTCCACGTAAAGAACAAGACAGACCCCCTTGTCTTAAATGTGGCAAACTTCATGGAGGCAAATGTATGCAAGGTTCCAATGTTTGTTATCGTTGCAAAAAGTCAGAGCATCTCGCCAGGAACTGTCCAGGAAGTTCTGAGAAAGTACAGGGACGCCTTTTCTCTATGGCTAAAGAGGAAGTGGATGCGGATACATCGATGATCACCGATATGTTCTTGATTTCTGGTATGACTGCTATTGTTTTACTAGATTCAGGAGCCACGCATTCCTTTATTTCGGATGCGTTTGTAAGGAAACTGGGCATTACAGCAAGTACAATAGAGACACAACTCGCCATAGCCCTACCTTTAGGGCAATAATTACAGACAGACCAGATTGTGCAAGGGTGTCCAATATATATCCAAGGCCATCAGATGTATGCTGACTTGATAGTTCTGAGGATGACTGATTTTGATGTGATATTGGGAATGGATTGGCTCTCGAAGTACAGAGTTACTATTGACTGTGGCATAAAGATGATCAAGTTTGCACCAGTAGGAGCTGAACCATTCACAGTAGCAAGTGCATATATATCCTTACCTCTTCGGATAATCTCTTGTATGAAGGCTTGTAAATTACTACAGAAAGGGTGTCAAGGATATTTAGCATCTGTGTTAACTATTGACCCACCTGTTCTTGAATTAAAAGATACAGATGTTGTTTGTGAATTTCCAGAGGCATTTCCCGATGATGTTACAGGCTTACCCCCAGATAGAGAGATCGAATTTGTAATTGATGTGGTGGCAGGAACTCATCCGATCGCAAAAGCTCCTTATCGATTAGCTCCTACAGAAATGAAAAATTGAAAGAACTGAAACATCCCCCTCTCATGACATTTAAATTTAAAAGGAAAAACATACGCGGAAGCGGAAGCATTAACATTTGAAAGGGAAAGAACAATATACCATGTACCTCATAAACATGTCCAAAACTAATATACATAACATTCACAATCATATCCTTCAACACACAGCCAAAAGCCAACATAAATTTTTCCCCATCATTCATTTAGCAAAATACATGATATTTTAAAACTTCACATGTTCACTAAACCCCAAACAAAAGTGACATGACCAAATAAAATCTTTCCCAATGCCTTTTATATGACTTCTCCGGCCTCAGACAATCCGCTTTAATCCTTTTTATCACCTGCATCACATGATATTAACTGGAATGAGATAAAACTCAATAAGCAGAAAGTTGTACATAAAAAATACATATACATTGGCTTGGCTTTGAACATGGCTATAGCAATGGCAATGAACAATGAATCAATGGCAATGGTGAAAGGGGATCGGTTACGGTGACCGGAAGCGCAACGGAAGTTTAAAAATCAAATTTTTAAGTAAAAATTTCGGCCACCTCCATATCTTGGTGTAGCAAATACAAAAACAACAAAATGTCATATATAGTGTGTTTAGAAAAATTATACCTATCAACCTCTCGAGGTTGATGAATGGCACCAACCAAGTTGTAAACAACTTGGCTCTTGAATGGATGAAGATCTACAAGCTTCCTCCTCCTTCAAAAATTAGGCCCACCACTTGCTAGGTAAATCCCTTCTTGTTTTGCACTAGAAAAACAAGAAGAGNATCATCCTTCATGCATAATATCACATATCATACACCATCAATTAATTATCACAATAATTAATTGATCCAATATTATATATCTTGATCCAATCACTAACCGCCACGATTATAAACTAAATTAACAAAGTATACAAACACCTTTGTCTACTTTCAAATTAATTTATTTATAACCGAATTTCTTGTAAATCACCATTTACTATAAATAATTAAAGTCCAACTTAAATTATTTATTTCATGAGAAAATATTTGCAACTTTTGTAAATTTAAACTTAAGGGCCCAAAAATTCATTTTTCACCAAAAACATTTTGGCCCACAAAAATTTTTTTTTTAATTAAAATAGGGGCTGTTCGGGCAGCCCAAGCTGCCCGAAATGGGCAGCAACAAGCTGTCCGAAATGTCCCCTCACATGGCCCTGATTTTGTTGCAAATTTTCATCTCATTCGGTTAGAAATCAATCTCAACATAATATCATGTATTTGCTACACCAAAAAAACGTAACCATAGCTCGGATACCACTTGAAAGGGGATCGGTTACGGTGACCGGAAGCGCAACGGAAGCTTAAAAAACAAATTTTATGAGAAAATTTTGGCCACCTCCATATCTTGGTGTAGCAAATACAAAAACAACAAAAGGTCATACATAGTGTGTTTAGAAAAATTATACCTATCAACCTCTTGAGGTTGATGAATGGCACCAACCAAGTTGTAAACAACTTGGCTCTTGAATGGATGAAGATCTACAAGCTTCCTCCTCCTTCAAAAATTAGGCCCACCACTTGCTAGGTAAATCCCTTCTTGTTTTGCACTAGAAAAACAAGAAGATTTTTCAATGAGAAGAATATTTCTTACTCAACACTTGAAGAAGAAGAATGAGAGAAAAACTTGGAGAGAAGTGTCAAGGATTTTCGGCCAAGGTGTGTTTTTTTGGGGGGAAGGGAGACTTGTCTTGGACATGCAAAAAATTGAAAGCAAAAGTTGCATGCCATGCCTTGAAAACACAAAAAGTAGTCTCCCAACCTTTCACCTCCCATGCATGTATATTATATGGTTTTTAATCAAATTAAAAACCATGGACTAAATTTAATTATCTCAAACATATTTGAGACTAATTAAACATTACTTGAATTTACCCAAGTCCCACTAGTTAAATAATTATTTTAATTGAGCTCTACAAGACTCAATATGATTTAATTAATCCAACACTTGAATTAATTTAATTATTTGGACTCTACTAGGTCCACTAGTGTTTAATTAATTCAACACTTGAATTAATTTAATTTAGTCCATAATAATGTTTATGAAAATCACAATTTTCAAATACATTATT
>NW_027356601.1:0-3274 GCF_012295235.1 Primulina huaijiensis | reverse complement strand
ACAGGATTCACAAGTCGTGAGAGCATTAATATCAGACATATCAAACATGCCAACTCCCACTAGCTTGTTCATCCTTCTTAGGGAAATATGTCCTAATCGAGCATGCCATAATTGTGCCATATTAAGAGTATCTTGTTTGCGCTTGTTTGTTGTTGTTATTGCTTGGACATTGTTTAGTGGAATATCTTTCAATTTTAAGGTGTAGAGATCGTTTTCAAGTTCTCCAGTACCAATTAAACATTCATTCTTGTAAATGTTGCAAACACCTTTGCTAAATAAACAAGAATATCCATCTTTATCTAGCATAGAAATGGAAATAATGTTTTTCACCAACTCCGGTACAAACAAAACGTCTCTTAAAATAAAATTAAAATCATTGTTCAAAAGCAAGTAAACATCTCCTATAGCCTTGGCAGCAACCCTTGCTCCATTGCCCATCCTCAAGAAGGTCTCACCCTCTCTGAGCCTCCTACTTCTTCCCATCACCTGCAAATCATTACAGAGATGTGAGCCACAGCCGGTATCCAATACCCAAGAAGTAGAGTTAATTGAGATATTTACTTCAATATAGAACATACCTTTTCCAGAACCCTTCTGGGCAAGATATTCCCTGCAGTTACGCCTCCAATGTCCAGGCTTCTTGCAGTGATGACAGATGTCAACAGTCTTGTCAGCCTTCACTGGTGTGGCTGCCACAGCGGGACTCGGAGACTGCCTCTTCAAGGGCACGTTCTTCTTGGGACGTTGGAAAGAACGCTTCTTTCCCTTCCNGCACTCAAGTACTCACCACCTCGATCCGATCGAAGTGTCTTGATGCTTCGTCCCAACTGCTTCTCTACTTCACTTCTGAATTCTTTGAACCTTTCAAAGGCTTCAGACTGGTATTTCATCAAATACACATACCCATACCTCGAAAAGTCATCGGTAAAGGTGATGAAGTAGGCATGTCCATGCTTAGTGGTGATGCTAAGTGGACCGCACACGTCGGTATGGATCAAATCCAATAACCCTTTGGCTCGCTCCACATGGCCCTTAAAGGGAATTTTGGTCATCTTTCCTTTTAGACAGGATTCACAAGTCGTGAGAGCATTAATATCAGACATATCAAACATGCCAACTCCCACTAGCTTGTTCATCCTTCTTAGGGAAATATGTCCTAATCGAGCATGCCATAATTGTGCCATATTAAGAGTATCTTGCTTGCGCTTGTTTGTTGTTGTTATTGCTTGGACATTGTTTAGTGGAATATCTTTCAATTTTAAGGTGTAGAGATCGTTTTCAAGTTCTCCAGTACCAATTAAACATTCATTCTTGTAAATGTTGCAAACACCTTTGCTAAATAAACAAGAATATCCATCTTTATCTAGCATAGAAATGGAAATAATGTTTTTCACCAACTCCGGTACAAACAAAACGTCTCTCAAAATAAACTTAAAATCATTGTTCAAAAGCAAGTAAACATCTCCTATAGCCTTGGCAGCAACCCTTGCTCCATTGCCCATCCTCAAGAAGGTCTCACCCTCTCTGAGCCTCCTACTTCTTCCCATCACCTGCAAATCATTACAGAGATGTGAGCCACAGCCGGTATCCAATACCCAAGAAGTAGAGTTAATTGAGATATTTACTTCAATATAGAACATACCTTTTCCAGAACCCTTCTGGGCAAGATATTCCCTGCAGTTACGCCTCCAATGTCCAGGCTTCTTGCAGTGATGACAGATGTCAACAGTCTTGTCAGCCTTCACTGGTGTGGCTGCCACAGCGGGACTCGGAGACTGCCTCTTCAAGGGCACGTTCTTCTTGGGACGTTGGAAAGAACGCTTCTTTCCCTTCCCAGGTGGACCGGTCTTCGTACCAGATGAAGAGCCCACAAAAAGAACCGGCTTCTCTTTCTTGATAGTGGACTCAAAAGTCACAAGCATGTTCACCAACTCCTCAAGGGTCGGCTCCATCTTGTTCATGTTGAAGTTCACCACAAAAGGATCAAACGAGCTAGGCAGCGACAAAAGCAACACGTCGGTGGTCAGCTCCGATGGCAATGCAAGATCCATGCCCACAAGCTTATCCACGAGCCCAATCAGCTTTAGGCCATGCTCATGGACCGAAGCCCCATCTCGCATGCGCAAAGTGATTAGCTCCTTGACGGTAGCATGCCTAAGAGGCCGAGTTTGCTCACCAAAGAGCTCCTTGAGGTGCAAATGAATGTCAGCAGCATTCTTTGCATCCTCGAAACGCCTCTGCAGCTCATCGTTCATAGAAGCCTGCATATAACACTTCGCCTTCAAGTCATGGTCACACCATTCCTTGTAGGTCTGCAATTCCTCGGGAGTGCAGTCAGTCGGGGCCTCAGCAGGGGGCGACTCAGTCAGTGTATATGCAATCCTTTCCGAGTTTAGGACGATTTTCAGATTTCTTAGCCAAGTGAGATAGTTAGGTCCGGTTAACACATGTTTTTCGAGAATAGCGGATAGCGGGTTGCGTATCGAAGACATTGTCAAAGTTTTGTACTGAAAAGTAAAACAGATAAATGTTAATGACTATTTTAAAATATTTAGTAAGATATAAAGTTTGGACTTTTACTTTATAAATTTTCGCTCCCACTGTTTTGACATCTTTCACTACCCTCTAGTGAAAACGGGAAACTCATTTCCTCAGTAGGTACGTAAGGTCCAATTAGCGAATTATGATCCCGAATAATATCAGCCAATCACAATTCCTAAAAGGTAGTTTCCAATTGCATCTCCATGCAACCCTCTACGTAAACTTTTGTCTCACGTTTGATTAGGACCCAATAATATGACGTCGTTCATCTTCACGTGTCAAGCCTTACCCATCGATGTTGAACCTTAATGGACGGTCGCCATGAGTTCCCTCAATAATATGAGCCGAAATCATGGGAGTTCCACGTAGTTCACATCACCATGTCAATGGATGTCACAGCTTTCCGGCACCCAAAGCTCCCTCAATAATATGAGCCGAGCCCCGAGTACGGGTAGCGTTCATCATGCACCCATTGTCGATGGAACACAAGGAAATTATAAACAAATTTATAATTCCCCTTTTCGGGCTTGATATTAATTTTGAATCTTATTCAAAATGAGGGCTTTAAATTTTGAAAGGTCTCATCATTAATTTTATTTTAAAAGCTCGCCATGTTTGATCGTATGTTTGCCGGATTCATGCAACTTTGTTATTATCATAATAATAACGCACATACTCATTATTTAATACATATCATGCATATATTATAAACAGTAAACAAAATAAGGATGAT
>NW_027356600.1:0-862 GCF_012295235.1 Primulina huaijiensis | reverse complement strand
ATGCAAAATCAGTTGCATACAAAGAAAACATCAGGTTTTTTTTTCCATAGACTCGCATCAGAAGAATTCAAGATTCAAATGAGAGAGATAACGAATAAACACTAGATGCTTTATGGATCAAACAACTTTCCTATGTCGTACTCTCTCTCCCTTTTTTCTACCCTATTTTTTTCACTTTTCATAATTTTTTTTTCCGAATAAACATGCAAAAAAAATTGGAAAAAATAGAAATAGAAACTAGAAACAAAGCTATATACCCCTCCCACACCTATATGTGGTAATGTTCTCAATGACACAAAAATTAGATGCACAACGCAGACAGTAAAAACGCAAGGGAAGTTAGAGAACTCCCCTGATATTTTTTTTCGGCATCGTAGAGCAAAGCTTCCTATTGTTGTGGCGGGGAAAATTGTGGATTGATGATGGAAGCTCCTGAGAGAAGATGTAAAAGGGGTGAGAACAAATAAGATTAAATAAAATAAACATAAATTCTTTTTTTTAAAAAAAAAAATTTATTTGCCCTTGAGACAACAACAGAAGATGTTTTCTTATATGGCGTGATCACGCCCTGTTAAGAGACATCTTCTGCATATAGGGCCAAAATTTTACAAAATCAGAAGATGTTTTCACACAAGGCGTGATCACGCCTTGCTAGGAAACATCTACTGCATGTATGCCAAATTTTTTTTATTTTTTATTTTTTTCCAGAAATGGTTTCTTTATAAGGCGTGGTCACGCCCTGTAAAAAGACCTCTTCTGCACAAAAGTAACAATACTATAAATATTAAGAACAAAAATTTGGGTTGCCTCCCAAAAACGCTTGGTTTTTAGTCGTCAGCTTGACCCTCAGAAGCACTCATCA
>NW_027356599.1:0-389 GCF_012295235.1 Primulina huaijiensis | reverse complement strand
CTGAAACTCCCTAGTGAACTAATGGTAGGAATATATATTCTGAACGTTTCTGAATTCTGATTCTGATTCTGGCCTCACCCCTTAGAGGAGAGAAGATATAGGGGACTGATATCAGTTTAGCCATGAAATTCACTAACGTGCTAAGTGCTTACTAATTCTGATTTATGTTCTGAATCCTGTGATTTCTGAATTCTGATTCCTGTTCTTGACATAAGAGTTTTCTGTATATTATTGTATTTATGTTTCTGTAAAAATGGTGTTTGAAAATTGGGAGTTATTCCCGCCCTTGCTTATTGAGTGACAACCATATCACTCACCCACCAAACACATCTCAGATAAGAACAAGGAAGAAAAGTTAGAAGAAGAAGAGCAGATGCAATTCTGGGGCT
>NW_027356598.1:0-332 GCF_012295235.1 Primulina huaijiensis | reverse complement strand
AGCATGTCTAGCATGGACCATGGTTAACCTTATAGCCATTGGATCCTTCATTTGACAGCAAAATAAAAAACACCTCCACGCGTACTCAATGGCGTCTCGAGTGGAACTTCAGATTTGTCGTAGGTGTTGGGTTGGATTGTGGTTGGCCTAGGGCCCTTAGCCATGGTTCAAACCATACCTTAGGATGTTGGTAAGAGGCTCTGGTCAGTGGTTTGAGCCCCAATGACCAATAGTCTTGAAAACGAAGCATGGTAACGCAACAACGGCTGCTGCATTTTCTGGACAGTAGCTTGATGCTTCGGTTCAGAGGCTCGTTCGAGTTCTTGTTTGGC
>NW_027356597.1:0-331 GCF_012295235.1 Primulina huaijiensis | reverse complement strand
CGAATCTGGCCGGAGTACACAATGTGTTCCACGTCTCTATGCTTAAGAAGTACATGGCGAATCCTTCGCATGTCTTAAACTTCGAGCCGTTGCAGCTTACTCCAAACCTATCTTATGAGGAGAGACCAGTGCAGATCCTAGACAGGCAGGAGAAGAAGCTTCGGAACAAGCTGGTTAAGCGAGTGAAAGTCAAGTGGCTCAACCATTCAGAGGAGGAAGCTACGTGGGAGTCTGAGCCAGAGATGAGGAGTCGGTACCCCGAGTTATTCGGTGAGTTTTAATTTCTAGGACGAAATTCTCTTTAAGGGGGGAGGATTGTAGAACCCGTAAC
>NW_027356596.1:0-962 GCF_012295235.1 Primulina huaijiensis | reverse complement strand
CGCGACGAATAGAGATGGTTTGGTGACGTTTAGAGGCCGTATTTGTATTCCTGCTGGTGATGATATTCGACGAGACGTCTTGACAAAGGCACATACAGCGCCATACTCGATACATCCAGGCAGCACTAAGATGTATCAGGATCTTCGTAGACTCTATTGGTGGTCAGGTATGAAGAAAGATATTGCCATGTTTATTTCTCAGTGCATAACTTGTCAGCAGGTGAAGATCGAGCACTAGAGACCTACTGGGACATTGTTATCATTGCCGATTCCTCAATGGAAATGGGAGCACATTACGATGGATTTCGTGACTGGTCTTCCCAGAACGCAGAAAGGTTTTAACTCTATTTGGTTTATTGTTGATCGATTGACCAAGTCAGCGCATTCTCTTCCAGTCAAGACGACATATTCCATGAACCAGTATGCCGAAGAGTACATAGCAGAGACTGTTAGATTTCATGGTGTTCCTGTGTCGATCGTGTCTGATCGTGATCCCAGATTTAATTCAGAGTTTTGGAAGAGTTTTTGCAGAGCTATGGGTACACGGTTAGCATTTAGTACAGCATATCACCCCCAGAGCGATGGTCAATCAGAGAGAGTTATTCAGATTTTAGAGTATATGCTCAGAGCTTGTACTATCGATTATCCTGGTAGCTGGAATTCTAAATTGCCTCTTGTTGAGTTCACGTATAATAATAGCTACCAAGCGACAATTGGCATGGCACCGTCTGAAGAACTTTATGGTAGGAAGTGTAGATCTCCCTTGTATTGGGATGAGATTGATGAGAGGAAGATGCTGGGTCCAGAGTTAGTCCAACAGACTGCTGATGTTGTTGCTGTTATCCGAGAGAGAATGAAGAGAGCGCAGTCGAGACAGAAGAGTTATGCCGATGTGCGTCGTAGGCCATTGCAGTTTAGGGTTGGCGATCATGTGTTCTTGAAGATAGCACCTCTTAAGGGTG
>NW_027356595.1:0-493 GCF_012295235.1 Primulina huaijiensis | reverse complement strand
CCCCAGAGAGGTTCCCGAAGATTTCAGGGAGCAAAATCATCTGGTCTGTACTTGTTTAACATATCAATAGCCATAATGCGGTCAAAATCAGACAACACAAGTACAACACAATCTAACTCAATTTCATTCTCATTTTACTGCAGTATACAAAAGGTCACAGAATCTCACTGATATCAAATCCTCTCCCCAAAAGGAAAGAGATCAATACTACAGTAATACAGACCCAACAGATAAAGCATGTCTCAATCCAGTTCATACAAAATCATGTATAAGATGTATTAATATCTCTTAATGCATACGCAAGATACTCATAAAAGAACAATTACCTGTCACTATATCATCAAGTGCCTCCTGTGTCTGTTCCTCGGTCACTACAACCAGATGATTTTGCTCCCTGAAATCTTCGGGAACCTCTCTGGGGACAAACTCTAGCAAAGTGTCCGGACTATCTGCAAATATGGCAACTACCAAATACTCCTTGGCATTGCTCTGT
>NW_027356594.1:0-391 GCF_012295235.1 Primulina huaijiensis | reverse complement strand
GAGGCCGAATTGGATGAGACATTGAGCTATTTCGACAAACCGATCAAGATTCTTGATCGGGAAGAAAAATAGCTCAGAAAAAAAAAAAAACTATTCCGCTTGTGAAAGTTCAGTGGAATCGTCATGGCATTGAAAAGCTACCTGGGAGACTGAGTCTGATATGAGACAGAGATTCCCAGAGTTATTTCGTTGATATGGGTTCCTGTTTAGTTTCTGTTATACTTTCTTATTGATATGATCTGATCGCCTATGATTTTGGGGACGAAATCGTATCTTAGTGGGGGAGAAATGTAATGCTCAAGATTTAATCACTGTAATCAGACGTTGATTAATTGACAGAATTAAAATTTCAGGAGCCAGAGTAGGAACTTAAGTGGAGAAGCCGGGCGTC
>NW_027356593.1:0-325 GCF_012295235.1 Primulina huaijiensis | reverse complement strand
CACCATTGAAATTTAAGGATCATACAGAAAGAATGGGACTTAGTTTCTTTATGTAATTTTTTTTTGTAAGAACAAATTTAATGAAACTATGATGTGATATTTTCTCATATTTGTGTACACATTCATTGATTCGAGAAATATCAATAAAGTTGGACCTCGAATAAACATTGGGTTTATTCATTAAGTTGTACAGATTTGAGAGACATAGTGCATTGTAATACATGGAAGATAATATTCGTTTTAAGATGACCTATCGCCATGATTCATGTATTTTGTTTTTTTCTATGGTAAATGAGATATATGTGTCAAGTGGGAGAATGTAAGA
>NW_027356592.1:0-430 GCF_012295235.1 Primulina huaijiensis | reverse complement strand
AAATATAAAAAAAAACTAACAATACTAATTATATTCTTGATGTGTCGTCGAAAATACGATTAAAAATTTATTAAACTTTAAAGAGAAAAACAAAATTAAAATTGTGTAAAGAAAAAAATTTTAAGTGTTGTGAAGTAGTATGGTAGAAAATGGACTGGGGGTGGGGGTATTTATAAACAGTTTGCGACGGTTTTGACTTAAACCGTCGCAATTAGCGACGGTTATTTTTTTAACTGTCGCCGATTTAAAATTAACGACGCTTTTACAAGAACTGTCGCTTTATTTAGCAACGGTTATAATAAACCGTCGCTAAATATAGCGACAGTTAAATATAAACCGTCGCTAATTATAGATCGGCGACGGTTTATCGAAACGGTCGCTAAATTTAGCGACGGTTATCCGAAAACCGTCGCTAAATTTAGCGACTGTT
>NW_027356591.1:0-266 GCF_012295235.1 Primulina huaijiensis | reverse complement strand
ACCCTAAACCCTAAACCCTAAACCCTAAACCCTAAAACCCTAAATCCTAAACCCTAAACCCTAAACCCTAAACCTTAAACCTAAAAAAACCCTAAACCCTAAACCCTAAACCCTAAACCCTAAACCCTAAACCCTAAACCCTAAACCCTAAACCCTAAACCCTAAACCCTAAACCCTAAACCCTAAACCCTAAACCCTAAACCCTAAACCAAACCAAACCTTTTTCGCCCCTAAAATTTTTCCTCTCTAGTGAATAGTGCATTAAA
>NW_027356590.1:0-391 GCF_012295235.1 Primulina huaijiensis | reverse complement strand
CCCCCAAAATGAAAAGAAGAGGAGACAATGGATCACCCTGTCTAATACCCCTGGTAGAACCAAAGAATCCCGAAAGAGAACCATTGATATTCACGGAGAAATGACAATGAGAAATACAAGCCGAGACCATCGCCACAACCCGCTCCGAGAAACCAAAATGACGCAACACATCAAGTAGGAAAGACCATTGAACCCGGTCATAGGCCTTGGCCATATCCAATTTCAAAATAACATTACCACCACGAGTGNGAGACTGTGAGTGAGCTCCTGTGCAAGGAGGATATTATCTGAGATCAGCCGTCCCGGAACAAAGCCACTCTGATTCAATGAAATCAATCTCTCCACTACATCCCGCAAGCGAGAGTACAACAACTTAGAAATGATCTTGTTC
>NW_027356589.1:3769-11876 GCF_012295235.1 Primulina huaijiensis | reverse complement strand
GGTGGACTTAAAACCACCTATGATGTCAACAAGCTCTATATCATGAAAAAAATCAGTCCTTTTCCTTTCATTTTCATGTACATGTTCATAACATAGCACCCATCTACAATATTCATGAGTTTCTTACATATTTAATACATAACAATGGAATATGGTGCTATGTGTTCATCAATAAGATACTAACAATATACATATAGCAATAATCAATGGGAAGTGTTTGAATTCATAATATTACTCATGTATTACTTCAAGAACATGCCAACTTACTGTCCAAGTGTATGAATACTGGTTTGAGAGGATGTTTCTCGTTCCTATACTGTCAAATACATCAATAAACAAATCACTATGTATATACTAGGTAAAAATCACTTCTTTATTGTCCTCTACATGTATAACAAGCAAAAGAGAAGAAAACTTACACCCTTAGGAAGTTCTTGTGATAGAAAACTTAATTCTAACTTCAAAATGATGAAAAGAATGAAGAAGGGAGCGTTTGGGAGGAATTTTTCTAGGTTTGCTTTGTGTTCTTGCTGAGGAAGAAGGTAATAATGGTGGAAAGTGCTTAGAAAACTCGATCCTTATCTTTTTATACAGTGCTGGGCGCATATGCGCGAATTCGGGCGCATATGCGTGCCACGCTCTGCAAAAAAACTCATTTTTAACTTCCGAATTAGCAAAAGTGGTCAACATAAAGATTGTGGCCCTATGTGTTTTCTTGCATCTCCATCTAGTTTCTCAGCATTTGGAGGTCTGAATAAAAAGTTTTGCTCAATCTACCAAAATGTGTCATTCTAGGAATGACGATACACACGACAAACTTCGGGGCGCTTTTGGCTTGTCTTACCTAATGATTTGGACAAAACCCAAAACATAAAAGTTGTAGCATTATATCTTAGCTTTCTATTGATTGTAACCTCACACAATTTGGATCAATATTCAAATCATTATGCTAAAACCCGTAAGAACTGTCGTATTTTCATCTCATTTCCTGCATTGCTATACCAACTTCATTACACTACTTCTACCTACACATCTTACTATAATTATTTATACTTATATTGGTTCTCAAAAAACCATGGACAATATGAAAATCATGTTCAATCTCAATATTGATGCTTCAATCATCACGTGAAATCTAATGAACTAAAGTGCTACATGATAAACTACATAAACGTATCATTATCATCTGTACGAGTAACCGAGCATTACATCCGAAGTGGGGTCCGTGTACACACTGACTTCACGGAAAACATAGGACACATACCTCGTGTACAGGTCCGTGCTCGGGTCCGTGTAGGCACTGTATTTCTTCATTCTCGGGTGTAATGGATACGGACCTCGTGTACAGGTCCGTGCTTGGGTCCGTGTAGCCTCGGTCGTTCAAAAAATGCTTGAATAATGTTCCTTTGGCCCCACACGTACTCCCATGCATCACGAAGCATTCCACACTCTGCACCTCGCTTGTAAGTCCTTCTCTTTTGCTCATAAGCCCATGCAATGCTTCCTTGAACCTCTTCAATCGTCCCTTTGTAATTGGTCCCTCCGACAACTCTAAAGGATCTCATGCTTTCCTTAGAGCTTGACCATCCGTGTTCGCATCAGTGCCAATCCTGATTCTTCAGTCATATGAGGTAATATTTTAATATCTGGTAAGGAAGCACTTACGTTGATTGATACTGGTGTGACTCATTAATTTATGTCTGAAGTGTTTATGCATTCTTTATCCCATGAGCCGACTGTCATGCCTTTACATTTCAATATTATGTTGCCCTCTAGTGATGAGATTTGTCCTACTATTATCTTTATAGCATTTCCGGTACAGATGGGTACGAGATTGTTGTATGCTGATTTTATTTTGATCCCAATGGTTGCCTTTGATGTTATATTGGGTATGGATTGGTTATCTGCTTATCGTGCAGTGATTGATTGTGTGAGCAAGACCGTAAAGTTTTTAACTGATAACCATGAGAGTGATGAAATTGTTGGTCTAGGCCATCGATAAGTATTCCCATTATTTCTTGTTTCCAAGCTATTAAATTGTTGAATAAGGGGTGTATTAGTTTTTTGGACTTGGTATCGGATGTGAGTAGGGAAAGTAATGTGCAACTACAGAATATTGATTTGGTTCAGGATTATCCTGACGTATTTGCTGATGATGTGCCTGGCTTACCTCCATATCGAGAAGTAGAGTTTGTTATTGAATTGAGTCCAGGTACAGCCTCAATTTCTAAATCTCCTTACAGAATGGCTCCAACTGAAATGAAAGAATTGAATAATCAATTGCAGGAGCTATTAGATAAAGGTTTTATCCGTCCTAGTTCCTAGCCATGGGGAGCTCCAGTTTTATTCGTTAAAAAGAAAGATTGATCGTTGAGGTTATGCATTGATTATCGAGAACCCAACAAGGTAACTATTAAAAATAAATATCCTTTACCTCGAATCGATGATCTTTTTGAACAATTGCAAGGAGCCACCGTGTTTTTAAGCCGTATTTGGATACTTTTGTGATTGTGTTTATTGATGACATTTTGATTTACTTCATAGTGAGCATTTAAAGATCGTGTTACAAACATTGAGGGAGAAGCAATTATATGCGAAATTAGAGAAATGTGAATTCTGGTTAGAGCAAGTGGCGTTTTTGGCAATATTGTGTCAAAAGAAGGAATAGCGGTCGATCCATCCAAGATTGAATCTATTAAGCAATGGTCCATTCCAAAGACAGTTTCAGAGGTGAGAAGTTTTCTTTGTTTGGCAGGGTATTACAGACGATACATAGCTGATTTCTCGAAAATAGCATTGCCATTGACGAGCTTGACACGAACGGTTATCAAATTTGAATGGACCATAGAATGTCAACAAGCATTCCAAACCCTGAAATATAAGTTAACTTCTGCCCCTGTATTAGTACATCCTTGTGGTACTGAAGATTTTGTGGTGTATACAGATGCTTCAAAGGAGGGGTTAGGTGCTGTATTGATGCAGCGTGGGAAAGTGATAGCTTATGCTTCTCGTCAGTTGAAGGGAATCGAGAAGAATTATCCCACTCATGATTTGGAATTGGCGGTTGTGATATTCCCCTTAAAGATTTGGCGGCACTATTTATATGGTGAGAAGTGTGAAATTTTTACAGATCATACAAGTTAGAGCTATTTATTTTCGAAGAAAAAATTGAATATGAGGCAGCGGAGGTGGTTGGAAGTAGTAAAAGACTATGATTGCACCATTAGCTATCATCCCATGAATCCAGTTATTTATTGGGTTCCATGATTCAAAAACCGTTGTTACTTGATTTGCAAAGGAACGAAATAACTCTGGTATCTTCAGGTACAGTAAATCAATTATCTGCATTAATTCTTCGCTCTACTTTGATTGATCGAATTTTAAAGGAATAACAACTGGATATTCAGTTATTAGAGTTGAAGAATAAGAGTGATATGACAAGAGTTTCTGAGTTTGGTTTGAATCGTAATGTGTTGTTGAACTTTCGAGGTAGAATTTGTGTTCCTTTGGGGGATGACATTCGGAAAAATGTTCTTATTGAAGCGCATACAGCTCCATATTCGGTACATCCTGACAGTACCAAGATGTATCATGATCTTCGACTTCTGTATTGGTGGTCAGGTATGATGAAAGATATCATGTTATTTATTTCTAAATGTCTAACCTTTCAGCAGGTTAAGATTGAACATCAAAAACATGATGGAACTTTGCATTCTCTCCCAATACCTCAGTGGAAATGGGAGCATATCACCATGGATTTCATAACGGGACTTCCAAGAACACCAAAGGGTTACAAATCCATCTGGGTGATTGTTGATAGGTTAACCAAGTCTGCTCATTTTTTCCCGATCAAGACAACGTGTACAATGAACCAGTATGCTGAAATCTATGTAGCTGAGATTGTAAGACTTCATGGAATCCCTGTGTCAATTGTATCTGATCGTGACCCGAGGTTTACTTCTGAATTCTGGAAGAGCTTGCACAGACCCTTGGGCACCAGATTGGGTTTTACTACATCATATCATCCTCAGAGTGACTGGGCAGTCAGAGAGGGTGATTCAAATTCTTGAAGATATGTTACGAGCTTGCACGATTGATTTCCCGAGCAGTTGGGATTCCAAGTTACCTTTGGTGGAATTCACGTATAATAACAGCTACCAGTTTTCAATCGGCATGGCACCTTATGAAGCTTTATATGGAAGAAGTTTCCGATCTCCTTTGTATTGGGAAGAGGTAGGTGAAAGGAAGATGTTAGGTCCGGAGTTGGTTCAACTGACAGCAGATATTGTAGCATTGATCCAAGAAAGAATGAAGACTGCTCAATCTAGACAGAAAAGTTATGCCGATGTTCGTCGACGGCCTTTGACGTTTGAGGTAGGTGACCATGTTTTCATCAAAATAGCTCCTCTCAAGGGAGTGATGTGTTTTGGCAAGAAAGGTAAATTAAATCCTTGATATATTGGGCCGTTTGAGATTCTTGACAAGATTGGAGACTGATCTTATCGTCATGCATTACCACCAGACTTGGATCGAGTTCATAATGTCTTTCGTGTTTCTATGCTACCTAAATATCATCCCAATCCATCTCATGTTCTTCGGTATGAATCTTTAGACCTTTTACCTAATTTGAGCTATGAGGAAATGTCGGTTCAAATTCTTGATCGCAGGGTAAAGGTATTAAGAAACAAAGAAATTGGACTTGTGAAAGTTCTATGGCGAAATCATATGATTGAAGAGGCTACTTGTGAACCAGAGGAAGAAATGAAATATCGTTATCCAAATTTATTTGACAGGAAGTAAATTTCGGGGACGAAATTTTTATAAGGAGGGTGATATGAATCTGGCCAGGCATGGCGTGCAAATGATTGGACGGAGGTTCAAGGAAACATTGCATGAACTAATGAGCAATCGAGAAGAGCTTGAAAACAAGATTCCAAGTCTCGAAGTGTTCGAGATGCATGAAAATGAGCTTGGAGGCGTTGTGCAAGTGTTGAATGAAATTGAAAGACAGGAGCCTCCGCGCACATGCGCGAAGACAGGGCGCGTCTATGCGCGAGCTCGTGCACATGCGCCGCGAAGGGGCGCGCATATGCACGAGAAGTACTGGACAACGAAGATTTTAACAGTGGGCTTTGCGCATATGCGCCAGACTAGGGCGCGCATATGCGCGACATAGGCAGAGACTTGCGCGCATATGCGCGAGTCGGGGTGCGCATATGCGCGCGGCGCAGATCTTTTTCCTAGTTTAGAATTTCAATTATTTTGGCAACTTATCTTTTTGATATCTTGATTATTATGTATATGGACGAAAATCATGAACAATTATTCAGATATTATTATTGAGTTTATACAATAGTTTTGAGTTTTCCCTCAAACTTTTTCAAAGCTTTGCTTTGTAATCAAAATCAAACTTATCAAAGTTTTAACTTTGTGGCGTTTGTCGATCGTTCTTGTGCGGATTGTCAAGGGCTTGTTCTTTGAAGGTTCGTTATAATTTTGGTTGTTTATTTTCCGTGATTATTTGTTGCTAAACTTTTCATAGTTTAGAGGTGAAAATCACACACACACTTGATTCAAAAGGTCGGGACAACACATCGATCCTTGTTCGTTATTGAATAGAGAGCGTGCTTCGATTTTAATCTTGTTTGCTATTTATTCGTACGAGGATTCATATCAGAGGGGAGATTGTAATATCCCGAATTTGTATCATGTTATTGTTTCCGGTGTAATTTATGATTTATTGTGATAAGGTATGGTTATAGATATTTTAATGGTTATTGGTTACGGATATGTTTATTGGGATGATTAAAAATGGTTATTGTTTAGGGTTATTGTTTGATGTTATGTTTCATGGTTGTCGATGGTTGTCGATGATTATGGAAATGGATGGGTTCTTGTTGTAATGGTTTATTGGATGATTGAGGATCTATTTAGATGTTTAAATTCATTGGTATTGTATAGGATTTGAGAAGGAGGATATTAGGTGTATTGGTGATGTTTTTTGCAGCAGCATCAGCGCCGCAGCACCGGGGGAAGCAGTGCCGCAGCGCTACCGATGTGCTGAAAGTGTCACGTCGCTGCCTTGATAACAAAGCCAACGCTAAAAAAAAAGTAACTAACTGCATACTACGTTATCATTATACTGAGTAAGAGTATAGTAGTTCTAGTTAGAAAGTGGAACATTTGTTCAGTAAATTTTCATTATTTTGAATAATAATCCTACTCCGCCTCTTGAATTAACAGAGATCCTTATTTTTCCTTATACATACAAATCAAATTCATTGGAAAGATTCGAAATAAACAAAGGAAAAAGTAATGGACCTAACCCATTGAATTTTGACTATATATGCTATTCTTATATTCAAATTCGATAGTGATCAAATTTGAATTGGAACTGTCGACCCCCTGTTTTTTTTGGAATTTCATTTCTTTGGACTTCGAAAGAATTTTTCGATATTTCCGATTCAATTTTCTTGATCCTTCTATAGGAATAACAATTTATTCCCGTCCTCTACAGAGAAACCTTTCTTCCAAGTCACAAGATAAGAGCCATTGCCTGTATCTTTCTTTGATTACAGATTAAGGTGAATCTCTATCTATCTATAAATAAAGGTCTATATAGATGTATAGCTATCAAAGGGTTGCTTTATGTACCAAACCTTTCTATATCGCCGCATCCAATATCTTTTGTTACGACAGTGTAAGGGGGAATGGATACCAGAAAGAGAACTTTCATCTCTAGTCTTCTATTTTTTTTTTATTGAATTTAACCAAGGGAAATTCTCTCTCTTTCTAAAAGATAAGACTCAATAGTAAAATATTTTAAGTGTCTTTTTTGCTTTGACCCAGGGAAGATATACTCTGGCGCTTTCGATTTATCTGAAGGAAAAGGAGTTATAACAAAGAAGACACTAAAAGAAAATTTAGAAATAGAAATTAGAACAATCTAGAAATTAGAACAATCTAGAAATATCTTTTTTTTTCTTAATCTCACGAACAAGATCTAAGAATAACATTAGTCCAAGAGGCGGGTAGATCTGAGAATCAGTTAATGAGAGCAGGGGGTTGCTTGTTACTTGAAAATTTCTTTCATCTATCTGATTGATGAATCATAAGCAAACAATTCATGGTTCATATGCTTAGTAACAAAGAATAAGAAATTTGAGCTCATGGATTTCCCTAGGTCAGTTTATGGTCTAATAAAGGATTTTTATCTTTGAAACCAATAGGAAGGGGCAGTGCAAGAGAAATCATAACGAAATGATCGAAGCCCCAAAATACTATGAGGTTCTCGGAAATGGTCGAAGTAGTTGAATAGGAGGTTCATTATGACTATAGCCCTTGGTAAATTTACCAAAGATGAAAATGATTTATTTTATATTATGGATGACTGGTTACGGAGAGACCGTTTCGTTTTTGTAGGTTGGTCCCCGGTCTATTGCTCTTTCCGTGTCCCTATTTCGCTTTAGGGTATTGGTTCATAGTGAAAGGGGATCGGTTACGGTGACCGGAAGCGCAACGGAAGTTTAAAAATCAATTATTTACAATTTTCAAATAATAATGTTTATGAAAATCACAATTTTCAAATAATGTTTATGAAAATCACAATTTTCATATACAATTAGTCCATAATAATGTTTATGAAAATCACAATTTTCAAATACATTATTTACTTGGCCAAATTTTAATTTAGGAACACTTCCATAAATTAAAATTTACATTTCTCTCATAGAAGTCATACTTCTACTTTTTCCTTACGCCTATAAACTCATTTATAAGCCGTTCAACACATTGAACTATTTTACTTCTCATCGGGATCTAGAAAGCTAGTATTTGTGTGGCCCTCAATGGTTCATTGATACAACTAGCCGTGGGTTCACATCTCCATGTGATTCGGACTAAACATGTCCTTATATGAGCATACCCAAATTGCTCCATTCTTATTTATCAACTCCTTGATAATAAGAACGTCAGAACTCAAGTCTGATAGTACCCAACCAATCATGTTAAACGCCTAGCAGCATCGCTTACATGATTCCCTAGGTATCAAATGATAGTGCCTGCAAGAACCATTCAATTATGGTTAGCGTACAGTACGGTCCCTTCA
>NW_027356589.1:0-990 GCF_012295235.1 Primulina huaijiensis | reverse complement strand
TGGCCCTTAAAGGGAATTTTGGTCATCTTTCCTTTTAGACAGGATTCACAAGTCGTGAGAGCATTAATATCAGACATATCAAACATGCCAACTCCCACTAGCTTGTTCATCCTTCTTAGGGAAATATGTCCTAATCGAGCATGCCATAATTGTGCCATATTAAGAGTATCTTGCTTGCGCTTGTTTGTTGTTGTTATTGCTTGGACATTGTTTAGTGGAATATCTTTCAATTTTAAGGTGTAGAGATCGTTTTCAAGTTCTCCAGTACCAATTAAACATTCATTCTTGTAAATGTTGCAAACACCTTTGCTAAATAAACAAGAATATCCATCTTTATCTAGCATAGAAATGGAAATAATGTTTTTCACCAACTCCGGTACAAACAAAACGTCTCTCAAAATAAACTTAAAATCATTGTTCAAAAGCAAGTAAACATCTCCTATAGCCTTGGCAGCAACCCTTGCTCCATTGCCCATCCTCAAGAAGGTCTCACCCTCTCTGAGCCTCCTACTTCTTCCCATCACCTGCAAATCATTACAGAGATGTGAGCCACAGCCGGTATCCAATACCCAAGAAGTAGAGTTAATTGAGATATTTACTTCAATATAGAACATACCTTTTCCAGAACCCTTCTGGGCAAGATATTCCCTGCAGTTACGCCTCCAATGTCCAGGCTTCTTGCAGTGATGACAGATGTCAACAGTCTTGTCAGCTTTTACTGGTGTGGCTGCCACAGCGGGACTCGGAGACGGCCTCTTCAAGGGCACGTTCTTCTTGGGACGTTGGAAAGAACGCTTCTTTCCCTTCCCAGGTGGACCGGTCTTCGTACCAGATGAAGAGCCCACAAAAAGAACCGGCTTCTCTTTCTTGATAGTGGACTCAAAAGTCACAAGCATGTTCACCAACTCTTCAAGGCTCGGCTCAAGCTTGTTCATATTGAAGTTTACCACAAAAGGATCAAATGAGCTAGGCAACGACAGTAGCAACACA
>NW_027356588.1:0-201 GCF_012295235.1 Primulina huaijiensis | reverse complement strand
GAGTGGAGTGGTGCCCCATTGATGCAGATTTGAGTCGAGAGTTAGGAAAAAAGTTATCCGAAGAGGAGGTCAAGAAAGCAGTTTTTCAATGTTAAGGTTGTAAGAGTCTCGGGGCCGACGGCTTTACTTTGGCATTTTTTACAAGAGTGCTGAGAGATAGTCAAAGGAGATATAATGAAGGTTTTCGATGAGTTCTTTCAG
>NW_027356587.1:0-503 GCF_012295235.1 Primulina huaijiensis | reverse complement strand
ATAACAATTCCATAATCAATCCGTTTCTCCATCTGACTTCGATTTCACGATGTCTAATATGTCAAGAACATCATATTTGAATCCCAGCCGATTCTGACAATATCATAATTTCAAACCATATCAAAATTCAATAAAACTTACGTCTAGTCGAAGCTCTCGTCGATAGAAACACGGTACCGCAGTCGGATAGAAATTCTAACGGGCGGATCTTGCACAAACTTCAAATTCTGACCCTTTCTCGTTTTCTTCTGTTTTTCTTCTTGCTGAAGGCATGAAATATATATATATATATCACAAGTTGCATGCTAGAGAAACGTGGCTTATTTTCACACATTTCAGTCGGCGCTCGGGCGGTCATAAGTTACCCCTCGGGCGCGGAACGTTCTGTCCGAGTGCTCACTTGTTATCCACTGGCGCTCGGGCGGTCAAAAACTACCGCTCGGGCACCAAACGTTCTATCAAAAGGCAAAGCTGGTGGTGCGCTGGCGCTCGGGCGGTCCTTT
>NW_027356586.1:0-403 GCF_012295235.1 Primulina huaijiensis | reverse complement strand
TCTGGGTATGGACTGGCTATTAAGGAACAGAGTTTTTATTTACTTTTAGCGGAGGTATGTTTNTTAGTCCGACCGCTTGGGAGAGAGCAGTTCTTATTCGAACCAGACAGGTACTTTCATTTACCGCGTATAATATCTTGTTTCCAGACTAGGAAGCTCATGCATAGAGGGTGTCAAGAGTTTCTAGCGACTTTTGTATCTGTTCCTGAAACACCCAGTCAGTCAGCCTCCGATGTCCCAATTGTCAGAGAATTTCTGGACGTTTTTCCTGATGACGTCTCTGGTATGCCACCTGTGCGAGAGGTGGAGTTCTTTATTGAGCTTATGCCTGGTACCACCGATCTCAAAAGTACTGTATCGATTAGCACCGACAGAGATGGCAGAACTCAAGAAGCAAATTCAG
>NW_027356585.1:0-218 GCF_012295235.1 Primulina huaijiensis | reverse complement strand
TATTTCACATGAGATGATATTACTGCTTCAAAAGAATATTATTTTGATAATCAACATCTATATCATGTTTTGGTGACAAGTACAAAATGTTTAAGCTTTGGAATCCCTTGCTTTTCATGGATCAAGTACAAAATGTTTTGGTGTCATGGTGTTGTAATATCATGAATGTTTATTATATTAGCCTCATATATTCATGACACACGCAACGCGTGTGCCTC
>NW_027356584.1:0-640 GCF_012295235.1 Primulina huaijiensis | reverse complement strand
AAGCATTTGATGTAAATCGATAACAACAAATAATTCATTTTTATAAATACAATAAAAAGAAATTAGAAAAATGAAAAGAAATATAGAAAGAATATACAAAATATAAACAATCTTACTTCACCAAGAATTCATCCTCTTCACCTTGACATAATAGATTTAGCTTTCCATGAACTTACTTTTGATCAACACTAAAAACATCACTCATAATTTGGAAAATGAAAAATATATTGGAACTTAGAACTTTTATACTCACTCACACTATATTTTACAATGAGATAGAATGATTCTCAAGCTAGCACAAGGCCTCTATTTATAGGCCAAATGAGAGAAAGGGTCAAAAATTCTATTAATGCAATGTAGTTGTAATAGTAGTCTTTGTCTCCTCCAACTTCAATTCCATGCCCCTTCTTTCAATGCTTTGTTCCACGACTTTAATCACCGAATTTGACTCAGATCAAAACAACAAACATGTGGGGAATTGTCTGTATATGAATTTTGCCACTTGGTTCACCACATTTGGTTAAATATTGAAATAGTTATGATTTTTTTACTATATGCTGGTCATGGTGAAAGTAAATTTGTCCTCCTTTTGATGTTTTCACAATTTGATCATCTTAACCAACTTTTTAGGCAATCATGT
>NW_027356583.1:0-351 GCF_012295235.1 Primulina huaijiensis | reverse complement strand
TTTTACCAAAACCTTGTGGATATTTTTATTTAAATCTTAATTAGATTAATGGGCTTAATTTATTGGCTTGATAGGCCTAAGCCTAATTAATAAACTAATTAACCATTTTATTTATATAAAAACACTTAAACCTACCCCATGCACTCATAAACTCACGGCAATCACTTTTAAAAATAAGAAACACTCTCCCCACCCCTCACACCATACATCACACACGGCACCACAACTTTTGAAGGAATTCGAAGGGGTCCAAGGGAGAACAAGCCAAGGTTGTGTCCCGTTCTTCGTCGTCAACGGTTTTTCGTACGTATACAACGCAAAGGCACGCCATATTCTCCTTTTACTCATCAT
>NW_027356582.1:1021-3699 GCF_012295235.1 Primulina huaijiensis | reverse complement strand
TAAAACATATAATATTTAAACATTTAATAAAACAAAAAATATATGTACAGGAGATGTTAGGTTCAATTCTGGGGAGGTGCAAACTCCAGTGCCTGGGCTGGAGGAGTCATTGAGTAATGGGCCATGGGATAACCGACTCCCGCCAGTTGGATCGTGAACAGCCTATGGGCATTACAAGGATACTTTGTGTTATACACCGATGCGTCTAAGCTCAGGTTAGGCGCAGTGTTGATGCAGCATGGTCGGGTTATAGCTTATGCTTCCAGGCAGTTGGTCGCGCTCGGGCGGTAAAGAATTACCTCTCGAGTGCCGTCTCTTCTGTCCATTGTCTTCTTGCTGGTACACTTTGCTCCGATTTCCGTTTTCCGGCCAGTTCACCTGCAAATTCGTTACGCCCAGGTGAGAAATGATCAAATGCAACTGCTTACTCTAAAATGAACAAAATGCACGTGAAATATATGCGTGCACAATACAAATGCACACAAACTAATGCAATAAAACACGTAAAAACCACACCTATCAACCCCCTCATACTAACCTTTTGCTTGCCCTCAAGCAAAATGGGTTACCAACCACAACCAAGATATGAAAACCAAAACACAATAGTGAAAGTACTAAAACAACTAAACCGATGGTGAAGCAGCACTGACATTCACGCCTCAGCGGGCTTTCTGAACAACATCCTATTAGTCATTTACAGCATCCATTAACACCCCTCTCATAGCACTTTGTAGCATTTTGACGCGAATATAAAATGTGGTCGTGTGTGTGTGCTGTGGGTTTTACTAGCTTGTGCTTCAGATAGTTTTATTCGCGAATCGTGTGAGTCACCAAATCAACAGTTCAACACAAGTTTTTCTATCCTGCGTTCTGTTTTTATTCGTGACCAACCAGTAAACACAAAGCGGTATAATTTCATAGTTGTACAACAGGAATTAGGGAGTCCATATCCATGAGTTTTCAAACGGCTCAACAAGATGGGGAGTACACTGATAATTTTCATTATGCACTTGTCAGAATATTTATCTGACATTCCTCAACGCCTTACATCTCCATCTTTTTATCCTTGGGATAGGATTTCATCCCTTTTTGGCATCCCCACACCTTACATCCCTTTTTTTTTTTTAGTGCATAACTTTCTCATGTGTACTCCATAGGTTCTGAATATAAGGTGTTTGCATTTAAATGACCTAGGGATGACTTTTTGTGTTCTATGCACAATTGGACAAAGAGGATTTGAGGTATGCTTTGGTTATCTCCTCGAGTTAATGCTACCGGTTGGTCACTCCTGTCAACAGAAATTCATTCAAGTGCAACTCGCATATCATGTTTATTTCAGTTTCCCCCACAGATATTTTAAACTCACTGTCATTCACATTACTACCAAAACCCACTTTATGTGCGTATAACATAAACATTTCAATTCACCAGGGGATGTATAACGAGTGATAAGACTAAGCAACATGCAGTTTATTTGTCCCACAATCATCATTGGCTAACAATTTACTAGTTTCACCATCCATGGACACTCATGCACGACAACAAATACGAATACGAGAAAGACGATCCCATCATACTAAAAATGTGCAATGTCCCCATTGCACAAAAGACTCAAAACACAGAAATGCAACCACGAATGCAGACTCATAAACATAAGAGCTAACATGCCAGACTGAAACAACGGTAAGAAAGAAAATAGAAAGCGGTAAAGAAATAAAAGTGCAAAGAAGAGGAAACAGTAAACTCCCCTAATCAAGGCTCCTCCTCGTCGTGTTCCGGTGGTGGCATTTTGGCTGCATTCCCCTGATGAAGATAGTCAAACTGAAACTGATAGGGGGGAATGAACGGTGGACATGGTGGTATAGTCCCTGGGTCTATGCCTCTGTGGATGAGCATGGTGCGCATCATGGAGTCGAGATGTGCAAGATGGGTCGCCATGTTGTTGTTGACCTGCTCCTGGTGAGCCATGAAAGCCAGATTCTCATCCATTTTCTTGTTCTGAGTGCGCCTGCGGGGCTGTGGGCGATGAGGGACAGCAGCGCTGGATCCACCGGCTTCCTCTGAGTGGGGAAGTCCACCCGTCGTTTTGCCCTTTTTCGCTGTTCATCTTCCTGAAAAATTTGCTTCATCGGTTGAAGCCACTCCTCGTCGTCCCGGAAGTTTACCCCTGCTTGTGCACACAATTCGGATATGATGGTCGGAAAGAAAAGACCAATGTGGCTGTTGTGAGCACTCAACATGATCTGAGAAGCTATAAGTTTGCCCACATTTATGTCGTATCCTTGGGTCAAAGCAAAAAGTAGCACCGGTCTTTCCTTTTGCACCTCGCTCTTATGCGAGACTGGCATCATCCTATGGGCCACAAACAAATACCACAGGGCAATGTTAGCTTCCAAGTATTTCTCGTCAAACAGCTTGGCGGTCCGCCCAACGGTTTCCACATCGCACCCGGGTGGCATAGAGTCTTGATAATCAAGTTGTAGTCTGGAGCAACCACCAACGCCTGGAAGTTAGAGTCATCGACCTCGGCCGTTTCTAAGAGGGAGTTAATCGTGGCAGAATTGTAATATCCAACCCTGGTGAACGGTACAATTTAAGATTTCGTATATTTATGGATTATTTGGTTAAGATTAAGTTTGATTTAGATGTTAAGAGTTGTGATTATGGGTCATAGTATT
>NW_027356582.1:0-976 GCF_012295235.1 Primulina huaijiensis | reverse complement strand
GTGGGATAGGTACCGCACCCGCGGTCGTCGATTTCAGAAATTTGGTTGAGGTGCCGAAGGCACACCGCACCCGCGGTGAGGTATGTAGCGCACCCGCGGTGCATGAACAGTAGAAGCGTGTTTTGAGATTTTAAGTGTTTAAATGGATGAGTTGGTCTCATTTTTCTCATTCTTTCCCCTCATTCTCGATTCTGCAGTCCTTGGGAGAGCTAGGGTTCCATTTCCTTTCTTTTCCTTCTTTTGATTCAAGTATCTTGTGGGAGTTTTGAAGTGTAAGCAAGGTTCTTTTGGAGTTTAAGGAGCTAAGGTAAGCTTGTGGTATAGTTTATTCTTGGTTTTGGTGTTGGGGGAAATCATGGGTTTGTTGATGGTGTTGGTTTTATGGATGAAATGTTATGGGTTTGTGTTTATTGGGTTATTGATGGTTCTATTTATGGTTTATTGTTGTAGGTTGTGTACCAAGAGTATAGTAGCAAGTGTTGCAAGTGTTGTAAGTGGAATTTCATTTCTTGTGCTCACATGATAATATATGTATGGTGTTTCAATGGTTTTAATGTGCTATTCCCTTCACTTGATTCATGTTATGTATTATTACACTTGGTTGTATATTATAGAGGCATTTTATGTCTCAACCATGTCAAAGGGAATACAAGAGAAAAGATAGTATTCAAAGTGTTTGATTTAATGTCCGAGAGAGAGTTTAAATGTTTTATTGGATTGATAGATACATAGTAAGAGATTGCATGCAATAAGTTGATCAACGACTATAGGCTTATATCTCTCAGAGTTATCGATTCATATCGATGGGATAAAGGCACAGAGACAGAGATACTATATAGATATCAATCCAACAGAGAAAAGAGAAATACCATCGTTATTGGTATTCATTCTATGATATTCATGTTTCAGAGTTGATGGTATTTAATGTTTGCAAAGCCACGTTTTACAGAGTATGGTATATGTACATTGCTATGTA
>NW_027356581.1:0-342 GCF_012295235.1 Primulina huaijiensis | reverse complement strand
TTCATTGATCTAATGAACAGAAGTTCAAGTCATTCCTTGACAAAAAATTTTGCGGTGTCCATCGGGGAGATCCTCATTCACTCACCAAGTTAAGAAGACCAAAAAGATCTTCCTCTCACTCTTCATAGGCTAAGAGAGAAAGAATTATATGACAAGTTCAAGAAAGGTGAAAACATCACTTTCTTACGTCACATAATATGTGAGGCATGAGTATTTGTGGATCCTAAGAAAATAGGGGCAATCACTGACTGACCAAGACCAAGGACAATGACAGAAATTCAGAGCTTCTTAGGATTTACGAGCTAGTACCGGGAATTTGTCCAAGATTTTCCATCAATAGCA
>NW_027356580.1:0-744 GCF_012295235.1 Primulina huaijiensis | reverse complement strand
CTCTCACGACTTGTGAATCCTGTCTAAAAGAAAAGATGACCAAAACTCCCTTTAAGGGCCATATGGAGCAAGCCAAAGGGTTATTGGATTTGATCCATACCGATGTGTGCGGTCCGCTTAGCATCACCACTAAGCATGGACATGCCTACTTTGTCACCTTTACCGATGACTTTTCGAGGTATGAGTATGTGTATTTGATGAAATACAAGTCTGAAGCCTTTGCAAGGTTCAAAGAATTCAGATGTGAAGTAGAGAAGCAGTTGGGACGAAGCATCAAGACACTTCGATCGGATCGAGGTGGTGAGTACTTGAGTGCCGAGTTCCAAGAGAATCGTAGGGAGAATGAGATTCTCTCGCAGTGGACTCCGCCCGCTACACCACAGTTGAATGGTGTTTCGGAGCGTCGTAACCGGACTTTGACGGACATGGTTCGGTCTATGATGGGGTTCACGGAGTTTCCGCCATCATTTTGGGGATATGCGCTTGAGACAGCGGCACTGTTGTTGAACAATGTCCATTCAAAGGCAGTTGATAAGACTCCATATGAGATATGGTTGGGTAAGCCTCCCAAATATTCTTATCTTAGAATATGGGGGTGCCCTGCTTAAGTGAAGCAGGTAGTGGGAGATAAATTGGATAGTCGATCCATTTTATGTTACTTTGTGGGATATCCAAAGAATTCAGTTGGATATTATTTCAATTATCCCCAAGAAACAAAGGTTTTTGTTTCTAGGAATGCAACCT
>NW_027356579.1:0-503 GCF_012295235.1 Primulina huaijiensis | reverse complement strand
TTAAGAAGATCTAAAATCTTTATATATGGATTCTAGAATTCTATGTTTTTTAAATGAAGTTAATTTGTTAGAGTTAGTCCATCATTAACAGTGAGAAACTCATTTAGCTTTATACGTTAGAATGAATTAAGTATTGAGGATACGTCAAAGTGTGACATTCGTTCGAATGAGGAAGTTTTAAGTATATTAGGCCTTAACTATAACGTAATTGGAAAGGAAATAGATTAAGCATGTGTTTTATGCTAAGAAAGTTTTATTATTTAAGCAGAAGATTGATATTGTATATTTTGGGGTTTTATGGATTAAAGTTACTCGAAATTTAAGATTTGCAACAATTTTATATTTGGGATGTACTTGTAAATAGCTAAGTTACGTAAGTTTGGTGTCGTAAGGTAAAGATTCGATTCAAGGATCGTAGGTCAATATTATTATGGGGTTAAGACAAGGTTTAAATTTTAAGGGTAGTACCAAGGATAGAAGTTGATCAGTAACTTTTAGTGCTA
>NW_027356578.1:0-416 GCF_012295235.1 Primulina huaijiensis | reverse complement strand
ACTCTTCTGGTGGAAACGTCATCTTCAGTTATTGAAGCAACAAGGGGTGTTTTTTCTGACAGAGGATCTTTGATAAACTTCTTAACATTTGTATCTGGTCTCCTTAATTTGATGAAATGAAAGGCTTCGTGTGAGCCTTTTCCTGCTGGTTCTGGGGCTGTACTAAAGAAGTATAACTCTAGAATATTTCCTCTAGACAAATAATCGTTATTTNGATGTGGTATAAACTGAGGCAAGAGCCCCGAATTCATACCAAGCTTCGACCTCCTTTGGATATGAATTTGGTTTCATCCATATCCTAGGATATTTTCCTGAACCATCAACCCTGATAGTAGCTGGGTTAATGTCTACTCTTATTTTTAATTTCTCCTAATTTTGTTGGTAAACCTGAAATGGAGAAATTGTAGTTTCATTAG
>NW_027356577.1:0-604 GCF_012295235.1 Primulina huaijiensis | reverse complement strand
GAACAAGCAAATTATGTTAACAATTATAAAAAACCAATACTAGATGTAACGCCCCGAAAAGTTAAAAGTCCACGCGAACCACATGCGCAAGTTATTAATTTTCTTGTGTATTTTAATTAATTGTTTTAATTGCATGAATTAATTATGTTGTGCATATTTGCATGTTTAAAATATATTTTTCTACATGGTTGCATTAAAATGTATTTTTAAAAGGATATTCGAGTTGCGATCGACGAACGGAGACCGAGGGCTGAAAAATAGAAAATGTTTTTAATAAATAATTGTTTTTAATTATTTAAAATAAGGGAGATGCTTTTTCTTATTTTTGAAAATAAGGGGTTTCGAGGTGATTTTATACGCCGGGATATAAATTTTATCGGTGTTGGTTTTTCAACAAAAATATGAACTTTTTAGCAACCCGACTATTTAATCTACAAACTATTTTACCAAAAACTATTTTAATATTTTATTTAAATCCTAATTAGACTAATGGGCTTAATTTAATGGCTTGATAGGCCTAAGCCTAGTTAGCAAATTAATTAGCTATTTAAAAGTGTTCATCACCCAAAAACCCTTCACTTTTGCAATTGAAACTCACGGCCAC
>NW_027356576.1:0-474 GCF_012295235.1 Primulina huaijiensis | reverse complement strand
AGGGAGCCCATACGTGGGAAAAGGCCCCAGAGGGAGCCCGTCTATAGGAGAAGGCCACCGAGGGAGCCCCGACGAACGTATTTCCACGGTGGAGCCTAGTGCACACCCCCATGGACCATGTGGAGCTAAGACTGCAGTCGACCAAAGGATAAAAGCTAGTCACTTTCAAGGATCAAACTTCACCCAAAATGATATATGATTGAAAGCTTATGATAAAAATAATTTTTATGATATATGATTTACGATGAGGATTAAAGCTATTTTTTTAAAATGATTTATTTATGCTTAAAGTTATTTTAAAATGATTTTTCTATTTATGATTTAATTATCCTTGAATGATTTTTAAAGGATTTTAAAATGGTTTATTTATTTTCAAAAGCTATTTTAAATAAAAATAGGATTTTTAAATGCATGTGCTTGTATATGTACTATTTGTTATCTATGTTTAGAACGTGCTGAGTCATTAGACTCACT
>NW_027356575.1:0-820 GCF_012295235.1 Primulina huaijiensis | reverse complement strand
CTAAGAGCTACATGTTGGCTTCTATGTCGAATGAACTTCAGAGGAAGTTCGAGGAGGCGGTGAATGCTGCTGACATTCACCTTCATCTGAAAGAATTGTATGTTGTACAAACTCGTTCAGAGAGACATGCTACTGTTAAAGAACTCATGACTACACGCTTGCGAGAGGGGGCTTCGGTCCATGAGCATGGTGTTAGGATGATTGGGCTCATCGAGAAGTTGGTGGGACTCGACTTGGTTATGCCTAGTGAGCTCTCGACTGATATTCTATTGCTGTCTTTACCTGCCTCGTTCGATGGATTTGTGGTTAATTTTAATATGAATAAGCTTGAGGCCACCTTTGAAGAGTTGGTCAATATACTCACTAATTATGAGGCCACAATTAAAAAGGAAAAGCCTGTTCTTCTGGTGAGTTCTTCGTATAGTACGAAAAATGGAGCCCCAAATAAAGGCAAGAAACGTTCTGCCCCTCCAAAGAAGAACAAGCCCAACAAGAAGCCATACAAGAAACCAAATCCGGGGCCCACAAAGCCTGACAAGTCAGAACAAATCTGTTTCCACTGCAACAAGCCTGGACATTGGAGGCGTAATTGCGCGGAGTATCTTGCCCAGAAGCGTTCTGGCCATGGTATGTTTTATATTGAAGTTAATGTTTCTATTAATTCATCTTCTTGGGTATTGGATACCGGATGTGGTTCTCATCTATGCAATGATTTGTAGGTGATGGGAAGAAGCAAGAGGCTTAGAGATGGTGAGACCTTTCTAAGACTGGGAAGTGGAGCAAGAGTTGCTGCCACTGCCATTGGAGACGTTACTTTAAT
>NW_027356574.1:0-291 GCF_012295235.1 Primulina huaijiensis | reverse complement strand
CACGTGAAGTAAAAGCCAAGAAGGTGAAGGAATTTCTTGAATTGAAGCAGGATGCTTTATCTGTTACTGAATATACGTTGAAGTTTGAAGAATGATGTGTCTTTGTTCCCTTTATTGCTGAGAATGATAAAGATAAAGGAGAAAACTTCCTTCGTGGGTTGAAGCCAGAAATTCGAAGGGATGTGCATATGTCCAAGGTAGTCACGTATCAAGATATCGTGGAGCGAGCTTTGCTTGCGGAACATAATGAGCAAGAAATTGAGAAAGAGAGGCAATTAAGAAGGCAAGCTT
>NW_027356573.1:0-361 GCF_012295235.1 Primulina huaijiensis | reverse complement strand
TTAGTTGGATTTTTTTTATAAAGAAATATTGATAGAATAAATACTTACGAAATATTTATAAGGCCATCTTTCTTCTATATCCGATAATGCTTTGTATCATTTTTGTGAAATGTAATTACCTGTCGAACCTTCTTCATAACACCAAACCACATGATTTATTTATTTGGCTTCATTATTTTAATTCATCGTTTTAAATTAAATAATCTCAATTAATGTAAAATAAAAGATATTTAACATCATTTCCTTACAAAAAATTATGTGTTTTTCGTGGAAAAAATTCACTATATTTACAACCAAATAAAACAAAAGAATTTTTGTTTTTCAATATTTTACAAACTAATTGTTTTGGGAAAAAATTATT
>NW_027356572.1:0-2156 GCF_012295235.1 Primulina huaijiensis | reverse complement strand
AGGGATATAGGCTTCTATACTAAGCTGATGACACGTTGAAATGTCCCTCTGGACTGATTGCTTTTGAAAGCTGATTTGCAATGTGCGTGCCCTTTCTTTTCTCTATTTTTTTTCTTCTCTACTTCTTCTTTTTATTTTTCTTATTGAGTCTTCACTGATATTCTCTTTATATTGGCGGGAAAACTGATCGTACAGTGATCAGACTCAATTATTGTATCCGTTGCATCTTGAATTCGTTTCTTGGACTTTGTGTCTTCGAGTTTCCGACTGCCCTTCTGAAACGTTTTGTCTTTAATGCTCTGATGCAACGTCCATTATTGTCCTTTGAATGGACAAAGGCTTTTGATAGGATCGATTAACGTAACAAGAGTGTTTAGAAGGGGGGTTGAATAAACACTCTCAATTAAAACTGATCTTTTTGAGTTTTGAGTTCAGTTTGGTGAGAAACTGATTCTCGGAATCTTGCTGGTCAATGACAATCAGTTAAACTGAAGTAGTTGCGGAAATTAACTGACTGAAAGATAGAATACAAAACTGAAATAAAATACACAAGGATTGTTCTGGATGTTCGGAGATTTCAATTACTCCTACGTCACCCCTTCTATCTCAAGGATAAGATTTTCACTAAAAGACTTTGATCAAATACAAGATTTGTACTGACCCACTTCAGTTTGGACTTATCACTGCCAAAAATTGAAACTCTTAGTATTACAAAATGTTCTCAGTGCGTAACTGATCTTAGTACTATCAAATTTAACGATTATTACAAAGTGCTAGTGAGCTCAAATTGTAGCCTTGACTGCTACGAATAAATCAAGTAAGGGTAAGCGAAGATTTTGACAGAGTGACAGCAAGCTTTGAATAGAGTGATCTATGTATTCTCTTCTATATATGTTTTTAGCTGTTCTTATGTCATATTTATAAGCTTCTCTTCCAATGGTAACTTGAGATATGTTTGAATCTTTGTATCCGTTGATTGCCACTTAATCATTTCTTGGGCATTGTTTGCTTCATTTATTATAATGCGGCGTCTTAATTGCTTTAGCCGAAATGCGTTGTTCTAAGCTGTATTGATTGAAGTGCGGCGTTTCATATTCAGTTGCAATCTGCTATGTCTCTTTGTCGGTTGAATGTTCTTTCCCGAGACATGTTTAGTTGAAGGAAGCATACGACTGAATATATCAACTGATCGGTTTCCAACTGATCAGTTTTCTTTATTAGATCTGCTGATTTCAGTTGTTAAGTCTAGTTGCTGAATATAATTGCGCGTATCAGTTAGTTGATCAGTTTGTCAAACTCCATAATTTAGAGTTTGGTTCATATTTTGTCAAACGTCGGAATTTCGTTTCCAACAATTTCCCCTTTTATGGTGTTTGACAAAACTAAGTAAATAATAACTAACTGATCATTTGAAAACATTGTAGATAAAATAAGAGGTTGATCTTGATCAGCTGAATAATAATCCACACAAATACAAGATAGACTTGTAGAGATTTTTCTTCAACGAGAAGATTTCTTCTGTTGTTCTAGAATCTCTTTGATTTCTTCCCCTTTTTTGTCAAACTACTCCATCTTCAAGGATAATCTTCGAACATCTGTTGATAGAAAGTTGACAGAGTTGGATGCGTTTTCAACAGCAAAAGTTAAAGCGATTTGAAGTACATCTATCTTTCTTGATACGAGTGTCTCCACAGCATCTACTCTTTTGCTGATAGAGTCTTGAGTCACTGAGAGACTCTTAACCAAACCTCTGTTCTTTTGAATATCATCCACTGTTCGAGAGAGAGATGTTAAAGCATCTTGAATTGTTGTCAGTTTCTGATAGTTGAATTTTTCAGAATGTTCCAGTTTCAGAGAATGCTCTAATTGAGTATGTTGAATCTTGTATACATGATTGATCATTTCATTCATATGCTGCTGAATTTCCTTAATTTCTTCAAGGACTTTATCAAGATCTGTAGAAAAATGAGGCGGAGACTGACAAGACGTTCTTGGTTCCGTTGAGACTTGATCAAAGACCACCATGGTCTTATCAGATATCATCGTTTCAGAAACAGTCTGTGCTGGAACATCTGTTTCAGTTACTGCCACTTGGATTGTAGGAGGTGAAAATTGATGATGATCAGCAGAGATACTTTCCTGCTGAATAGGAGAGA
>NW_027356571.1:0-578 GCF_012295235.1 Primulina huaijiensis | reverse complement strand
ACCTTGACTGCTTCAGCCCACGCTTGGGCGGAGCAACGCCGCGTGAACTGCGATTACCGCCACCACTCTCCAAACGGATAAGGCGAGAACCTGTATTGGATGGATTACAACGTTCACACGCCAGCACAGGTGGTTCAATCTTGGTTCAATGAGCAACAGTTTTACGATGCTCCAAATAACGTTTGTCGGTGTCTGTCGGAGAGAAACGGCTGCGAATGTGGGCATTTTTTGAACGTGTTGTGGGGCACAACGAAACGGGTGGGATGCAGCGATGCCGTTTATTGCGATGTCAATAAAGGTGTGTATGTTGTTTGCCAGTATGATCCTGCTGGATTGATCATAGGTGCAAACCCCTTCGCTGTTGCTGGATTGTGAAAAAACTGCATTTTCTGTAAGATTACACGAAATAAGTCGGAGTTTCTTGAAGAAATTCAAAGTCACTGCTTATATTTGTCACGGTTTCATGGTAGATATGGATGGGTATATTGTTTTATGCCATCGTTGTTTTCAATAATTGTATTTCAACTTTTTACAGATTTCAATTTATTTCACATGCTACGTGACTGTGTTTAAAACTG
>NW_027356570.1:0-1904 GCF_012295235.1 Primulina huaijiensis | reverse complement strand
TTTTACGCACGAATAATCGTTGACGAATCGAAGAACGGCGACGACGACCTTGCCTTGAGTTCCCTTGAAATTTTTTGAAGCTTCCTCCTTATTTCTCTTGGTGTGTGCCGTGTGATTTTGTTGAGGGAATTTGAGAGTGAAAATTCTAAAAAGTTGGGCGTGGGAATTGTGGGGAGGGTTTGGGGTAATCTAGAGTTTAAATAAGAATTAAACACTAACAAAGGTTTTAGGCCTATTAGGAAAATTAATTAATCTCAATAGTGTTTAATTAAAATACTAAAAATTATTTTGTTTAGAAAAGTTTGTAAATTTATTAGCTGGGTTGCCAAAACGTTCTTATTTTTGTTGAAAATCCAACACCGATAAATTACGCACCGGCTTATAAAATCACCTCAAAACCCCATATTTTTCAAAAATAAGAAAAAGCATCACCCATATTTTAAATAATTAAAAACAACTATTTAATAAAAATATTTTTTATTTTCTTTCAGCCTTCGGTCACCGTTCCTCGATCGCAACTCGAATAACCTTTAAAAATACGTTTTAATGCAACCATGTGGAAAAATATATTTTAAACATGCAAATATGCACAACATATTTAATCAATGANTAAATTTACCTTCTAAATCCTCGTTTTGCAATTCGCAACTTAAAAAGACCCATAATGACTTAGTGTTGTTAGTATTATAACCTCGAATTTTAATTTTTCTTACAATTCTCAATATTAAAAGATGGATGACCATGCTTATAGTATATTACATTCCTTATTTTATAACCAAAATATTCATCAACTTATCATATTTAAACCTTAAATCCCAAACGCATCCGCTGACGCTTGGATTTTCAAGTCTAATATCAATTCATCCTTAAAAACCCTTGATTAACATTCCTTATAATATTATAACCAACATATCCCAATGTTCTAAATATTCTTAAAAGTCTAAATCATCGAAAATTCTTATCATTTAACCCATTCAATTATCGCTTATTGCTAAATTAGTCCCCAATTTCCTCAATAATTGCAAATCAATTCTTAATTTCCTCAAAAATTATCCAATTGGTCCTAAATTTCGAAAATCCTACGATTAACCCATAAGTTTTTGCATTCTTAATTCTCTTCTACGGGTTTCTATAACATAAATTTCGATAATTTAAACTTATTCACCCAAAAATCAATTCTTATAACCAATCTTATTTTTCACCAAAACTTAAAATCCCAATTTATACATTTTTATATTTCCAAAGTCGTTGCAATCCTAAAATAATTATTATTTATGAGTAATTCTTCAAAAATTAATTCAACTAGTAACCACGAATCATAAATATTTTCTAAGAAAATTTATGTGTCCCAAATAAATTCATAATATTCACGATTAACTTATGACCCAAAAAGTATAATGTCAATACTAAAACCCAAAAAACAACATAGTCCAATTCCACCACAAAGCCAACATGCGTTGAAATTAAATAATTTCTTATTTCACATCGTATCGCGTATAAAAATTCTAAAGCATACCAAACATATATCCTCATAATGCTATTAAACATGTGGCGTGAACATATAATTCATGTACTTATGCAGGTAATATCATAAATCATATAAAGCATGTAAAACTTACAAATTTGAGGCTTGACGACTAAGCTTCCCGACACTGATGGTGACACAACCCTTTACATGACCTTTGCTCTGATACCAACTGAAACGTCTGCTACTTCGTTTTCTTATAAAGTACTAGAAATTTTTTTTTCAAACCTCACTAAGTCGGCCGAGTTGCATAAACACATGCATAAAATATTTTGGAACCATTTTAAAAATAAAACAACCAACTATATATTTGAGAAATACAGCACATACTATGATCTCTCAAAAACCTCTCAAAACATAAATATAAGTCACAAAATAT
>NW_027356569.1:0-407 GCF_012295235.1 Primulina huaijiensis | reverse complement strand
ATTTATTGAAGGATTCTCATATATTGCGAGGCCAATTACCCAGCTAACACAAAAAAATGCACCATTTATTTGGTCACAAGCATGCGAGGATAGTTTTGTTGAACTTAAGAAGAGATTGACTAGTGCTCCAGTTCTGACTATTCCATCAGGTGTAGGAGGATTTACAGTGCACACTGATGCTTCACATCAAGGACTGGGTTGTGTATTAATGCAGCATGGACGTGTTGTTTTGCCTATGCTTCACGACAGTTGAAGCCACATGAGTCTAGATACCCAGTGCATGACTTGGAACTAGCAGCCGTGGTTTTTTCCTTAAAGATTTGGCGTCACTACTTGTATGGGGAGACATTTGAAATATTCATTGATCATAAGAGTTTGAAATACCTCTTTTCACAAGCTGAGCTGAA
>NW_027356568.1:0-278 GCF_012295235.1 Primulina huaijiensis | reverse complement strand
CTGTTTGGACATCAGTTTGAGGATGATCAGCCGTACTTAGAGTGATTTTTGATCCTATAGCTTCTTGAATGCTCTTCCAAAGTCGGGATACAAATCTCGGATCTATATCATATAAGATATTGACTGGAACTCCATGTAATCTTACTATGTTGTTCATGTACAAGGTGGCTAGTTTATCTAGGTTGTAGTTCATTCGCACCGATAAAAAGTGTGCAGAAACGATCGATAATAATCCAGATCCCATCATGGTTTTGTCTTGACTTTGGTAATCCTACCAC
>NW_027356567.1:0-672 GCF_012295235.1 Primulina huaijiensis | reverse complement strand
AAGCCCAAATTTGAGACCAAACAAGAGGCACCTAAGCAAGGAGTGTAAGGTAAATCTGAAACTCCTTTTAATCGGTCTAGAGATACTAAATGTTTTAGGTGTCAAGGGTTGGGTCATATTTGTAAGGCCCGAGAATTTGGTTATTATAATCGGACATGATTGGTTGATAATTGATGTGTTATTAGAGGTATTGTATCGGACAAGAAAAGACGAAAAAATATACCAAATGTGTGCGAGGCCGGCAGAGGACCTCGCGCATGTGCGCGAGAAAGGGCGCGCATATGCGCGAGGAGGTGTGCTTCAAAATGTTAAGTCCAGAGAACCTCGCACATATGCGCGGAATAAGGGCGCGCAAATGCGCGAGCTGTCAAAAAGAGAAATTCCGTGACCCGTAGGTCTCGCGCATATGCGTGAGAAGAGGGCGCGCATATGCGCGAGATGATGAATTCAGAAATGCTGAGACCGTAGGTCTCGCACATATGCGCCGGTTAAGGTCGCGCATATGCGCGAGACGTGCAGAATGAAAAATAAGCCAAGTGTCTTTGCCATGCAATATATGTGCTGAGTCTTCATTTCTTCACTCCTTCAGCTGATGGAAATCGAGAACACCTCCATGGAAGTCCCAAAAATGCTCTTAGAACTTAGCTTATACAAGATCTAACCACCCGAATT
>NW_027356566.1:0-709 GCF_012295235.1 Primulina huaijiensis | reverse complement strand
GGGGCGTATTTTCTCTTTGACCAAGGAAAGAATTAATCCTGATTCATCAATCATTTCAGGTACCATTCTTATTTCAGGCAAGGTAGCTACTACTCATATTGACACTGGCGCCACACATTCTTTTATATATGAGCAATTTATGCATTCTCTGGGTCTTGCTCTTATTGGTTAAATTGTCCACTTTTCTATTGTGCTTCCTTCGGGAGATTATATTCATTCTTCAAGGGTGATTCGAGCGTGCCCTGTTCAAGTAGATGAGGAATTGTTGAATGCTGATTTGATTGTCATTCCCATGATTGAGTTTGATGTTATTTTGGGAATAGATTGGTTATCTACTTATCGAGCTGTGATAGATTGTGTAGCCAAGACAGTGCATTTTCCTCTAGGACATGGTGCTAGCAGGGTCTTCACGGGGTCAGGTACTTCGCTTGGCCTTTCTTTTATTTCTTGCTTGCAAATGCAACGGATGTTGGTTAAGGGTTGTCATGGGTTTCTAGCATCGGTGGTGGATATAACTAGAGAAGGGAGTGGGAATATGAGCGACATTGATATTGTGAGGGATTATCTTGATGTTTTTGCGGATGATGTGCCGGGATTGCCACCGGAGAGAGAGGTGGAATTTGTTATTGATATTGTACCAGGTACCGCACCGATTTCTAAAGCTCCTTATCGAATGGCCCCAACTGAAATGAAAGAATTGAAGAGTCAA
>NW_027356565.1:0-499 GCF_012295235.1 Primulina huaijiensis | reverse complement strand
GTTTCGGAGGCGATATTTGAGGCGGCTGTGCGCAGAGCGGCGCCCCAGCGGTAAGAAATGACCGCCCGAGCGCCACTGATTCTGAAAGTTTGGTATCGGACAGTATGTCCACGCCCGAGCGGTAATTTATGACCGCTCGAGCACCTAGCACAGTACAAAAAACGTGTTTTCGAGATTTAAGTGATATAATACATGAGTTGGTCTCATTTTCTCTCATTTCTCTCCATTCTCTCAGTTCTTTCTCTCAAGGGGAGGTTAGGGTTTCATTTCCTTTCATTTGCTATCTTTGATTCAAGCTTGTTGTTGGATTGTGGTGGTGAAACAAGGTTCTTGTGGGTTTAAGAAGCTAAGGTAAGCTTGTGGCTTTGTTTATTCTTGGATTATGATGTTGGGAAATCTTGGGTTTGTTGATGGTGTTGGTTTTATGGATTTAACGATATGTGTGGGGACCCGAACGCTAATCATGTTCTTAATTGTCATTGGGACTAATTAATCAATT
>NW_027356564.1:0-790 GCF_012295235.1 Primulina huaijiensis | reverse complement strand
CTCTTCTCGGTCTGACGAAGACAAAGTCTCGAATTCAACTCTGTCGATACCCAATCTGGCAATGACAATCGAATAGGTACAATATCAATATATAACTCTATTCAATACCTGTTCTGATCAATACTCAAATCAAAACACAATCTTATCAATGTCACGATACAACAATACAATTTCAATCAATACTGAATCTGATAAATATCGATCTACTGATGTTTCGACGGCATAATAATACAATCTCAATGACCCCGTCAATCTCAACATCACAGATATAATACAAGAACTCATAATCGATATCGGTATAACTCATAATCTCAACGATAACAGACAATAGTCTCAAATCTGTACAATCTCGATCATATCAGTTCTGAAAATCATAATAATTACATACACAGTCCGTTCTTCAATCTGACTTAAATTATACGATGTCTACTATATCAGAAACACCATATATGACTCATTTCGATTCTGACCATATCATAATTTCAAATCGTATCTAAATGTAACAAAACTTACGTCCAGTTGTAGCCTTTGCTGATAGAAACACAGTACCGAAGTCGGATTCAAAATCTAACGGGCGGATCTTTCGTAAATCACAAATCTACACGATAAAAGGCGTATATATCACGTTGCATGGTTAATGATACGTGACTCATTTTCTTAAATTCCATTCGGCGCTCGGGCGGTAAGAAATTACCGCTCGGGCGCGGAATGTTCTGCCCAAATAGTTCCTTCTCGCACATTGGCACTCGGGCGATTATAAATTACCACTCGGGCGCCGCATCTTCTGCCC
>NW_027356563.1:0-779 GCF_012295235.1 Primulina huaijiensis | reverse complement strand
AGTATGAAATCTCTGATCAGAGTGTTGGTGGTAATTATGAAAGAGATTTCATAGATTACACCGTCGATGCAACTACGACATGACACATAGTATCAATTCATTGATAACTCTCGATAGACCAATAGTTGTCGAATCGGTCGGGATATATGAGATGAAGTGACCATACTATACGCTAACCATAATTGAATTGTTCTTGCAGGCACTATCATTTGATACCTAGGGAATCATGTAAGCGATACTGCTAGGCGTTTAACATGATTGGTTGGGTACTATCAGACTTGAGTTCTGACTTTCTTATTATCAAGGAGTTGATAAGTAAGAATGGAGCAATTGGGGTATGCTCATATAAAGACATGTTTAGTCCCGAATCACATGGAGATGTGAACCTAAAACTAGTTGTATCAATGAACCATTGAGGGTCACACAAGTGCTAACTTTCTAGATCCCGTTGAGAAGTAAAATAGTTCAATGTGTTGAACGGCTTATAAAAGAGTTTATAAGAGTAAAGAAAAATAGAAGTACGACTTCTATGAGGGGAATGTAATTTTTAATTTGTGGAAGTGTTCCTAAATTAAAAGTTGGCCAACTAAATAATGTATTTGAAAATTGTGATTTTCATAAACATTATTATGGACTAAATTAAATTAATTTAAGTGTTAAATTAATTAAACACTAGTGGGCTTAGTAGAGTCCAAATAATTAAATTAATTTAAGTGTTGAATTAATTAAATAAAATTGGGTCTTGTAGAGCCCAATAGGAAATAATTATTCAACTAGTG
>NW_027356562.1:0-975 GCF_012295235.1 Primulina huaijiensis | reverse complement strand
CACCCCCATGTGCTTCCCTAACAAGTAATTCACGAATGGATGATCGAGGGATGAACAACCTATCTTCTCTAAATAAGAAACCATTATGCAAATAGAATTTGTCATGTGGACCATGCATACAAGTTTCAAACACATTCTTAAAATCGTCATCTAGCACATACAACTCCTTAACATGCTCAAACCCCAAAATTTTAGACTCCAAAGTAGAGAAAAGTACGTACCTTCGTGATAGTGCGTCGGCCACTACATTTTCCTTACCTTGTTTGTACTTGATTATGTAGGAGAATGTCTCTATGAATGCCACCCACTTGGCATGCCGCTTGTTCAGCTTTTGTTGCCCCTTAAGGCGCTTTAGAGACTCATGATCCGTATGAATCACAAACTCCTTAGGCCTTAAGTAGTGCTGCCACGTCTCTAGAGTCCTCACAAGTGCGTAGAACTCCTTATCATACGTGGGATAATTCGGGGCGGCTCCATTGAGTTTCTTGCTAAAGTATGCTACCGGTCGACCTCTTTGCATCAAGACTCCACCAATACCTACACCTGAAGCATCACATTCAATTTCAAAGGTATTAGCAAAATCAGGTAAAACAAGTAAATGAGAATTAATTAATTTTTGCTTAATAAGATTAAAAGACTTCTCTTGCTCCTCGCCCCAATGGAATGGAACGTTCTTCTTGATCACCACTGTCATGGGCGCTGCCAATGTGCTAAAATCCTTTACAAACCTCCTATAGAAGCTTGCAAGTCCATGAAAACTTCGGACTTGACCAACAGTAGTAGGCGATGGCCAATCTCGAATAGCACTTACCTTGTCCTCATCCACTTGTATCCCTTGTGAGCTTACCACAAAACCAAGAAAAACAAGTTTGCTTGTACAAAAATCACATTTCTTTAGGTTAGCATATAGATTTTCAGCCCTTAGTGTGGTTAGTACAAGTCTCAAGTGATTAACATGCTCATCTAAGTTTTTGC
>NW_027356561.1:0-500 GCF_012295235.1 Primulina huaijiensis | reverse complement strand
ACCCGAAACACACTCACACTGAAAATCAGAATTTTTTTTTTTAAACCGATGAGCACTTTACTTTGCTGTTTAAAAATCTTGTGGATCCGTGAACCAAATCTTGAAAGGATGATTTGGTCAAGTCCTAGACATTTTAAAGAAGGATTCTCACCATAGTTACAGTCCTTAAAACAGCCATGATCCAAATACTCCCTTAAACCATTCAAGGAACCAAAACCGTGACTCATTTTGCTGCTAAAAACAAACTTGCTGTCATTTCTTTTGTGTGTACGTGTGTGGACTTGAACCATTGAACCAAAAACACCTAACACATTCTAATTCATGCCTAGCAGCAGCCATGTGAGCCTGGAACCGAGCAACCACTTGGATTCAGTAAAAACAATCCAACTGTAAAGCTGAACATAAAGGGCCGAGAAGGCTGTGCATAATTTCAGAAAGTTTGCTGTCAAAATTTGGAGTTGCTGCTTATCTCATGAATATATAATGGTTTAAAATATCTA
>NW_027356560.1:0-326 GCF_012295235.1 Primulina huaijiensis | reverse complement strand
AACTTCTTATAAGGAGGGAGGGATGTGAGAACCTGAATTTCCAGCCGTAGCTAATTTCCAGCAGAAGCTAGCATTTTTTGCAGTAGCTAGCAAAATTCAGCAGCAAGGCAAAAAGTTCAGCAGAAGCTAACAATTCCAGCAGCAACTAATATTTCAGAAGCTAGTATTTTTCCAGCAGATAGAATCCAGCAGCAGACAACAGATAGAATCCAGCAGCAGAAGAGTTCATTAGCGCAAGATTCCAGCAGACAGTTACTAATTCAGCTTATGACTTGTAACTAAAGCATTTAAACAAGGAATAAAGGCTGTTAATGTCAGATTATGGT
>NW_027356559.1:0-696 GCF_012295235.1 Primulina huaijiensis | reverse complement strand
CCGCTCTAACTGTCCATCTGTCTGGGGATGGTAAGCAGTACTCAGGTGCAATCTCGTACCTAATGCCTGCTGCAGACTGTGCCAAAAGTGTGAAGTGAATCGTGGATCATGATCTGATACGATCAACTTCGGCACACCATGCAATCTGACTATCTCTCTGACATATATCTCTGCCATCTGATCATATTGATACGTCATTCTGTATGGAATAAAACATGCTGATTTGGTCAGTCTGTCTATCACGACCCAAATCGCATCACAACCCCGGGATGATCGTGGTAACTTCGTAACAAAGTCCATGGAAATGTGAACTCATTTCCATTCAGGAATAGATAAACTCTGAAGTAAACCTCCGGGCTTCTTTCTCTCGGCCTTCACCTGTTGGCAATTCAAACATTTCGACACAAACTCTGCAATGTCTGATTTCATCTTTTTCCACCAAAACTGTGTTTTTAGATCGTTGTACATCTTTCTGCCACCAGGATGAATACTGAATCGACTACAGTGTGCTTCTGATAGAATCTGTTGTTTCAAATCTAAAACATCTGGCACCACAAGACGGTTATTTACATATAGAACATGATTATGTACCTGATACTCTGAGTGATGTCCCGATCCGACCATCTGAATCGACTTCTAAACATTCTGATTATTTTTCTGTGCTTCTTTAATGCGAACAATCAGATCTGGTTCCAT
>NW_027356558.1:0-395 GCF_012295235.1 Primulina huaijiensis | reverse complement strand
TTGGGATTATTATTTTGAACTTAGAATTTCGTTAGGATTGCATGCCCTACTCAGTATTATTTTTGGGAATTTAAGTTAGAAAAACTTTGGCCTTTGCATGTCTATAAGTTAGTTCTTGTGATTATTGGGTTCAGCTTGATGTTCCAACCTTTCAGGGAGAATTTTTATAGCTGGCTCAGCTACGAAAGCCTTGATAGATTCAGGGGCTACTTACTCATTTATTTCGGAGGTATTTGCTAATTTTCTCAAGGTCAAAACCATTGGGCTAGATGTAGCCTATTCAGTAGTATTGCCTTCTGGTGAAGAGATGGCAGCTACCAATGTGATCCGAGACATAGATCTCGAGCTTAATGGCAATCTCGTTTATGCGGATCTGATTGTCTTACCGATGCCAG
>NW_027356557.1:0-579 GCF_012295235.1 Primulina huaijiensis | reverse complement strand
AATCATTTAATTAATTTTAAATGAGTTTTAGCCATGCATGATTTAGTTAAATGCATTATTTTAAATTATTCAGGATTATGTGAGGCACGTTAAAATATTTTTCGAGTTTCATGTTTCAGGCGATTATTCGATGCGGGATCGAGGAAAAGACCGGTGACGATTTTGGTAATTTAAAATGTGGTATTTTATTTTAAGTTGAGTACGGGGCATTTTCTAAATAATTTATAGAGTTTTAGTATTTTAAGAGCCTAATATATTGATTAGGTGATTTTTATGATGAGAACTTTTAAATATTTAACACTTGTGCGAATTATTTTAAATTGAGGGATTTTATTTAAGTTTGAAGAGTGTTAGTATTTTAATTAGTTGTTAATTATTTAATTAAACAATAATTTCCCCTAATTTAACTACACAACTCACGCACGCACACACACTTTTTCACTCCTACACACACACCCCATCCCCCTTGCACTTTCATTTTTTTTGAAGAGCAAACCTAGGGTTCCTAAAGCTAGGGTGCAGCCGCCCCTCTCCGAATTTTCCAACGAGCTTTCGTTGATTTTTCTTCAAGAAAATCGC
>NW_027356556.1:0-468 GCF_012295235.1 Primulina huaijiensis | reverse complement strand
AGTAACATCAGCGGGGAATACTCCAATGGTCTTGGTGGTTTCCCCAGTAAACACAGCAACAGAAACCTCAGTAGGAATCAAATCTTTTTCGGTTTTGCCCAAATTCCTTAACATTCTTACTGGAAGAACATTCACAGCTGAGCCATTGTCAATCAAAACCCTAGACACTGGTTTCCCATTGACATGGGCCTTGATGTACAACGGCCTTATGTGCTTGGTCATGGCCAGTGTAGGCTTTTCAAGGATCACCTGCTTAGGCTTACTTGGGTGGTCTTCCTTTATAATCACTCTTGAACTCACTTCAGGGAGCTTATTTGCATGCTCTTCCTTTGACACTGACTCCTGGGACATCAACTCCCCATTCTCTGCTTCCATCATTTTAAATCTCTCGGGTAATATCACCACTCCTGTGGCACAATCCAGAGTGATGTGAAACTCTCCAACGCAAAAATTAATTGTTTTTCTTTT
>NW_027356555.1:1462-4275 GCF_012295235.1 Primulina huaijiensis | reverse complement strand
TTAAAGTCCGATTCTTGTAAATACACAACATAATCACTAGAAATAATTGATCTTCTTATTCTAGTAGATCTCCTTAGGTTGTTTGGTTGATCAACAATTTCTTGTTGTTCTTCATTAACAACTTGATCTACTGGATTTTCATCAGCGATTTGTGGAACATCAGTAATCGGTTGCCTAACACTCATTTGGTCTTGAGGGGTGTGAATAACGACCAATATGTCATTTGAATAAAAGGATTGTGCATTAATGTGATCATTCTCAAGAATTATGTCATTTGAATGAGCACTCCCACTAATCAAATCATTCTCAAGAAATTTTGCATTTCTTGATTCCACAATTCTAGTGTTGTCAGATGGACAATAGAATCTGTACCCTTTGGATTTTTTGGCATACCCAATGAAATATGCACTTATAGTTCTTGGGTCCAGTTTCTTTTCATGTGAGTTGTAGACTCTTATTTCAGAAGGACAACCCCAAATGCGTATATGTTGCAAACTCGGTTTTCAACCTTTAAATAACTCAAATGGCGTCTTTGGGACAGCCTTAGTTGGAACTCGATTTAATATATACACAGCTGTCTTAAGAGCTTCAGTCCACAAGGATTTAGGAAGTTTAGTGCTACTAAACATGCTCCTCACCATGTCCAATAATGTTCGATTTCTCCTTTCAGCCACGCCATTCTGGTCCGGAGAACCAGGCATAGTATATTGGGCAACAATCCCATGTTCTTGGAGAAACTTCGCAAACGGACCAGGTGCTTGTCCATTCTCAGTGTATCTACCATAATATTCTCTACCTCTATCAGTTCTCACTATCTTAATATGTTTTCCACATTGCTTCTCCACTTCAGCCTTAAAAACCTTAAAGGCTTCAAGTGCTTCGTTTTTGTTATGAAGCATTTAGATATGCATGTATCGTGAGTAATCATCAATGAAAGATATGAAGTATTTCGAACTTTACATATCCATATCTGGACAACAAATATCTGAATGTATGATTTCTAATATTTCTGTACTCTTCTTGGCACCTTTTTTAGACTTATTGGTCTGCTTTCCCTTAATGCAGTCCACACAAGTCCCAAAATCAGTAAAATCTAAAGTACTGAGTACTCGATCATTTACTAATCTTTTAATTCTTTCTATGGAGATGTGTCCCAATCTCCGATGCCATAATATAGAAGAATCTTCATTTATAACACATCTTTTAATACCTCCTTGAACATGCATAGTGGTGTTATTATTTTGTAAAGAAATAGAGAAAAGACCATCAACCATTGTACCATTTCCAATAAGATTTTATTTATAAAACAAATTTATTGTTTTATCCAAAAACTGAAATGAATAATCATGAGGTACAAGTTTTGAAACTGAAATTAAATTCCTAGAAAAACTAGGAACATAAAATGTCTTTTCCAATTTTAAAATAAAACCACTATCCAATATAAGGCAGCAAGTCCCAATAGCCTCCACATGCGAAGACATCTTGTTTCCTGAATAGATGCTCCGTTCATTTTCTATTGGCTTCCTTAGGTTTTGCATACCCTGCAAGGTATTTGTAACATGGATTGTAGAACCAGAATCAATCCACCATGTGTTATAAATTATACCAACCATATTAGATTCATAACAGACAAATGAAGTAGGAATACCTTTCTTTTCAAGTCAATCCTTAAATTTATTGCAATCCTTCTTCATGTGTCCCGTCTTTTTACAGAAGAAACACTTGGATTCTTTCTTAATGTCATGTTGAGGTGGAATGATTCCTTTCCCTTTTTCCCTTGACTTTGGCTTGCTTCTTATACTTTCCTTGTGTAGCCATAAATACATTATCACTTGTTTCCATCAACAATCTTCCTTCCTCTTGAACACACATGGTCATTAATTCATTAATTGACCATTTATCTTTATGTGTGTTGTAGGAAATTTTGAAGGGTCCATATTGTTGTGGAAGAGTGCATAGAATGTAGTGCACAAGAAAAGTCTTAGACATTTTCACTTCAAGTGTTTTGAGCCGAGCCGCTATGTCCCGCATTTTCATGATGTGCTCTTGCACACCTCTCACACTGGTGAGCCTTAATGAAGAGAATTCCATAATTAGGGTGCTTGCAAGTGCCTTATCTGAAGACTGAAATTGTTCATCAATAGCCTTCAGTAAGTCTCTGACATTATTATGCTGATCGACAGAACCACGCATACTAGCAGAGATTTTGGTCTTTATGAATATTACGCAGAGTCGATTAGATCGCTCCCATTTTTCATAAAGATCAACATCATCCGGAATGCTGTTTTCAATAATAGCAGATGGTTCGTCTTTCCGTATAGCACAATCAATATCCATCTACCCTAATTAAAGAAGAATTCTTTCTTTCCATATTTTATAGTTGTCGCCCTTTAGTTCGAGAATGTCACATTTCATATCAGAAAAACTCGCAGATTTCATAACTGCACAAAATATCATATGCTTAAAATTTTGAGACAATATCATGTTTTAAAAATCTAGTGACATAAAATTTGCCTGTGGGCTAAAATTTTAATTCAATAAGATTTTTCTGTAACTTTATGATAAAACTATCAAAATGTATTTTCCTTAACTCCTGTGGGTAAATTAAGAAAAATATAATTTGATATTTTAACCTAATTAGTTATATAAATATAATAAAAATCCCTGTGGGGTAAAATTTATTATGTTTATATAATTAATTACAATTGATGTCCATTATGTGATCCAAATCCACTTAATGCATAATTTTTCATAATTAAGGATGTTGTGGCTATTCCTCAATTATTTAAAATTATACGGTTCACAGGACAAAA
>NW_027356555.1:0-1088 GCF_012295235.1 Primulina huaijiensis | reverse complement strand
AATTGCAAACATAATATTAAATTTGCATGTACACATCAAACACTTATTCATAATATTTGACATTTTATTTAACATGCAAAAATAATTTCTAAACATGTATTAGAAATTACTTTCGAACTTGAAATTATTTTAATGTGTACAAATTATTTGACCAAATGTTATATGTACCGAATTATACATATAACTTAATAACACATTAATCATTATTTATTTATTTATTATTATTATTTAAAAATAAGAATAATAATTAATGTGGGTATCATACTTAATTAAATTTTTTTTTTAAAAAAAATAATAATAATAACCGACACTTTGTAAGCACATGTTAAATTGTGTGGGTCCCACAAAAAAAATAAAATAAAGTAAAAATTTGCATAGCATTTCACGTGAATGATACCAAATTTCAACGACAACTTCTATACATAGGCCATGCTCATTTAAATTAAGTTATCAGAAAGAATTCATTCGAAATGCATTATTACTTCGTCTTCTTCCTCTCAGCAATTTCTTATTCATCTCATCCGAAGATTTAAAAAAAAAAATCTTCAATTTTTTAAAAATTTCAAGGAAGAAGTTTAAGGTGTAACCTAGAACAAAATACTCAGGTAAGTTTCTTAATATCATTTTATCCAATTTTCAACTTCAAGTTTTTACGTAAAACTTTCTCGATATCGAATTTTCAGAAAATGAAAACAAAATTTTTCAAGGCTGAGGTATCACGGCTCTGATACCAAATGTTAGATATTTTTCTTAAAATCATGTTTCTACGTATATATAAACATGATATGTAATATGCGGAAGCTTAATCGAAAATTACCTCCGGTCATTGAAATTTTGTTGAAGCTTTCTGATTTCTTTTCGATTGGAGCCTTCTAAACACTTCAACACTCCTTTAGATGGTGTATTTTTTGTATGAGATTGTGTGTTTAGGGACCTCAATGCCTTCGGTATTTATAGGCACACTCATACCATCACCGAGTGTTTTGGGAGTCGAGATTCAGAAGGAAAATCGTGTACGCATCTTAATTTTTCTTGGCCGTCGTCAATTTCAATTTGTACACGCTACTTCGTTTAACATGTGTCATATT
>NW_027356554.1:0-354 GCF_012295235.1 Primulina huaijiensis | reverse complement strand
TAATTTATCAATTTTTCCTTGTGTGCTAGATTGAAAATACAAATCTTTCACAAGATGATCCAGTATCAAATGATTTGAAATCACTAGCCAGAGGCCCATATTTCATAGGGATACGATATGAAAAATTCATTTCCAATGGATTTAGGTTTCATACAAAAGAAGTGGAACGCAAGAGAAAAACTCAGAATTGTGGTGTAATTGTTCGGGCTACCACTTCAAGTTATTCGAGTATAAGAGATCAGAATCCAGTATCAAGTGAACTTGATTATTACGGGATTTTGCAAAATGTGATTGAGTTAGATTATGAGAGAGGTCGAAGAGTTGTTTTATTTGAATGTGATTGGGTCTCCAAAG
>NW_027356553.1:0-532 GCF_012295235.1 Primulina huaijiensis | reverse complement strand
CTCAATTCCGTTACCTTCGATGGGATAGTCCAATCCATTATTGCCATTATTTTTGCACCATCCATTCGAATACTTCCTTGGCTTACAATGTGCCCAAGGAAAGTGATCTCACCCTTGCAAAACTCACATTTTTCTTTTTTTACATAGAGTCGATATTCCCTAAGCCGAGAGAATACCGATCTCAAATGTCTAATGTGATTACCCAACGAATCACTATACACCACTAAATCATCCAAATACACCACCACAAACCGATCCAAGAATTCCAACAGCACATCATTCATCAAGTTACAAAAGGTAGCAGGCGCATTTCTTAAACCAAACGGCATAACAAGAAATTCATATGATCCATACCTTGTCACGCAAGTGGTTTTAGCTTCATCGCCTTCAGCAACCCGAACCTGCCAGTAACCCGACCTTAGATCAATCTTAGTAAAGTACCTTGCGTTTGAGAGTTTGTCAAATAGATCAAGAGCATTTGGAATAAGATACTTGTTTTTAATTGTAACCTTATTCAAAGCCCTGTAATCCA
>NW_027356552.1:0-542 GCF_012295235.1 Primulina huaijiensis | reverse complement strand
CATACAATTGCTTATCCCTCAACTGCTGCAACACAATCCTCAAATCCTCACGATGAAGTTCTTGTGTCTTTGAGTAGATTAAGATGTCATCAATAAAAACAATGACAAAAGTATCCAAATACGGCTTAAAGACACGATTCATCAAATCCATAAAAACTGAAGGAGCATTGGTTAATCCAAACGACATCACCAGAAATTCATAATGGCCATACCTCGTCCTAAATGCAGTCTTTGGTATGTCCTCCTTTTTCACCTTTAATTGGTGGTAACCGGACCGAAGATCGATCTTTGAGAATATTGCTGCTCCTTGCAATTGATCAAAGAGATCTTCAATACGTGGCAAAGGATATTTGTTCTTCACTGTTACCTTATTGAGTTCTCGGTAGTCAATACATAATCGCAGTGATCCATCCTTCTTCTTTACAAACAACACTGGAGCTCCCCATGGTGAGGAACTAGGTCGGATAAAACCTTTATCTAATAGCTCCTGCAATTGTGTCTTCAATTCTTTCATTTCAGTAGGAGCCATTCTGTATGGAGCC
>NW_027356551.1:0-602 GCF_012295235.1 Primulina huaijiensis | reverse complement strand
GCCAAAGAAGGGAAGGAAGGAAAGAAAGTTTTCGATTTTTTTTCTTCATCGTTCTTCGCTTTTCTTCCTCGTTTTTCTTTCCATCAACGACACCCGACTCCCGTGCATCCCAAGGTGGGTTTTTGGTAGAGTTTTGACAAGAGAAAAGGGTAGAAAAAAAATAGAAATCGTCCTCCGTTCGTCGCCGACTTTCACCGCTACGGTATTCGTATTTCGAACATTTTAAACGCAAAGGCACACCATACTTCTTCCTTTTCTCATCTTTCACACCATATTATGTATGTTTAATCATGTGTGCATGAAAAATATGAATCCCTCCATGTATTTTCCTTTTTATGGCTTGTGCATACCAAAAATTTGATTTTTATGCATTAAAACTTATGGTTATGATGCACAAAGGGACTACCATGGTAGGACTATGGGAAGGGATGTTTTTCCACATGTTTAAGGGTCTTTAGGTGCATGTTTAAGGGTTGGACAAGATAGGGTAGCAACATTAAAGAAAATATTGAGTTTCATGGGCTGGGTTGTTTTGGCTATGATTCCTAGAATCACAGGGCTCTTAGCTGCTGTTGGGATGTGTTCAATGGTCCTAATAGAGT
>NW_027356550.1:0-480 GCF_012295235.1 Primulina huaijiensis | reverse complement strand
TGGTATTGGCTTATATAGCCATACAATTCAACGGAAATAACAACTAAACAAGAATAAAGCTAAATGGTAACAGAAACATGGACCAAGTCAAAAACAAGTAAATGTCCCTACATAACAGGACTTTATTTAACAAAGATCAGTAAACTCTTTCATTTCCTCCCTTAAACTAAATGCTATTTAGCAATTAGATTATGCTCGAGATCTCGCAAACTCCCAGCATCTTTCGAAGCTTCTGAAAGACTTCAAGCTTCAATGGTTTAGTCATTATGTCTGCCACTTGGTCTTGACTGCCACAATAAACTAATTCAATCTTACCATCTTTGGTAAGATTCCTCAAGAAATGAAATCTCACATCTATATGTTTACTGCGACCATGCATAACAGGATTTTTAGAAAGCTTGATAGTCGAACTGTTGTCGCACATCACAGTAATGTAACCTTCCTCAGAGCATCCCATCTCCTTTAAAATTCTTTTCATCC
>NW_027356549.1:0-352 GCF_012295235.1 Primulina huaijiensis | reverse complement strand
TTTCCAAAAATGGTTTAAGCTTTTGTCCATTCACTTTAAAAACATAACCATTTTTAGGATTTTCCACAGCTTCATAAGTATACACATGCTTTACAACATATGGGCCTGTCCATCTTGATCGTAATTTTCCTCGGAATATGTGAAGTCGAGAATTATAAAGCAAAACTTTTTTACCAATCTCAAAAGATTTTCTAAGAATTGTTTTATCATAAAATGATTTGATATTTGCTTTATAAATCCTTGAATTCTCATACGCGTCATTTCTGAGTTCATCAAGTTCATTAAGTTGCAATTTACGCAATTTGTATCCATGCTTGAATTTAAAGTTTCGATCGCCCAATAAGCTTTATGT
>NW_027356548.1:0-367 GCF_012295235.1 Primulina huaijiensis | reverse complement strand
CGTCTCCGCAGCATGGAGAGCAAAAACTCTGCCTTGGGTAGGCAGTATCTTCCGGGGGCGCTGCCGTAGCATGTGGTCCGTGCTGCCACACTTAAAACATTTCCCTGAGCCAAACATGCATGCTCCCGGATGACGGCGTGAGCACTTGGGACAGACTGGGTGCTCAAAGGTCCTCGGGACGACACGTCCCTGCTGCTGCTGCTGCTGCTCCTGCTGAGGTCCTCCTCTGTTCCCGGGCGGGCCGTGATACGGCCTCTTCTGCTGATGCTGGTGCTGCTGAGGAGGAGGACGGCGGTGTGGTATCTGAACTGGTCGCTTTCCTAAGCGATCCCTCTCTATATCTCGCTGGTCCTGCTCTGCGGCCAGA
>NW_027356547.1:0-533 GCF_012295235.1 Primulina huaijiensis | reverse complement strand
GGTTAGAGAAAGTGGCGTTCTTAGGCCACGTCGTTTCTAACAATGATATTGAGGCAGACCCAGCGAAAGTTGTAGCACTCAAAGATTGGGTTGTGCCGCAAAATGCATCAGAGATCCGTAGTTTCCTTGGTTTAAGAGGATACTATCGGAAGTTTATTCGGGGATTCTCCTCTATTGCAGTTCCACTCACATCATTGACGAAGAAGAATGTTAAGTATGTGTGGAGCGAGGAATGTCAGAAGAGCTTCGATACATTGAAGCAAGCTCTTATTTCAGCGCTAGTATTGGCCATGCCGTCAGGACCCGGGGAATTTGTTTTGTATACCGATGCTTCGAAACTCGGGTTAGGCGCGGGATTGATGCAGCATGGGAAGGTGATAGCATATGCTTCTCGTCAGTTAAAGATTCATGAGAAGAATTATCCTACCCATGATCTAGAGTTGGCAGCCGTAGTATTTGCATTGAAGATTTGGAGGCACTATTTGTATGGGGAGAAGTGTCAGATCTTCACCGACCACAAAAGTCTCAAATAT
>NW_027356546.1:0-481 GCF_012295235.1 Primulina huaijiensis | reverse complement strand
AACAGATGTCACTGATATAAGACCTCTCCCTAAAGGTGAAGAGACTGATACTACAATAGATAATAACTCAACAGGCAAGGAATGCATCAATGAAAATCGCTCAGATATGAATGTATGAGATGCACCAGTATCTATCAATACATAAGCAGGATAACCAGAAATAAAACAGTTACCTGCAACAACATCGTCTGGTGCTTCCTGAGCATGCTCCTCTGTCAAAGCAAAGACTCTGGCCTGCTGTCTAGGAGGCTGGCTAACTGTCTAGCTTCCTCCTGGCCTCTGCTGTGACTGGGTGGATGGTGGTGGCTGGAAAGAATGTACAACTGATGATCGTCTATCAGTCTGAGCCACTGATCCAACTGATTCTGCTCCCTGGGATCCTTGGGAACCTCTCTGTGGACAAACTCTGGCAAAGTGTCCCTGCTGTCTGCAGATGCGGCAACTACCAATCACTCCTTGGCATTGCTCAGTGGGATGTCTC
>NW_027356545.1:0-771 GCF_012295235.1 Primulina huaijiensis | reverse complement strand
AATCACATCTGGACCAATCTCTCTTCTTTCGCCAACCTCGTCCCAACGAATAGGAGATCTATATTTTCNGAGATCTATATTTTCTTCCATAAAGTGCCTCGAAAAGAGCCATTCCAATTGATGATTGATAGCTATTATTGTAGGTGAACTCCACTAGAGGTAATTTCGGTTCCCAACTGCCTTGGAAGTCGATAACACATGCTCACAGTAGATCTTCTAGAATCTGTATAACTCTCTCAGACTGACCATCGGTTTGAGGATGAAATGCTGTACTGAATATTAACTTGGTCCCCATCGCTGCATGTAAACTCTCCCAAAAAGATGACGTATCTCGGATCTCTGTCGGACACAATAGATACAGGAATTCCATGTATACGTACTATCTCTCGAATATATAAGTCAGCGTACTGAATCATGGTAAAATTCGTCTTAATAGGTAGAAAATGTGCTGATTTCGTAAGACGATCCACTATCACCCATATAGCATTGAATCCCTTAACTGTCTTTGGCAATCCCACAACAAAGTCCATGGTGACATTTTCCCATTTCCACTCGGGAATAGGAGTGGCTTCAATTTCCCCGCTGGTCTTTGATGCTCTGCTTTAACTTTTTGGCAAGTCAAACACTCGGATACAAACTTCAGAATGTCTCTCTTCATGCCTGACCACCAATATAGCAACTGCAAATCTTTGTACATTTTCGTGCTACCCAGGTGAATGGAATATAGTGTGTCATGAGCTTCCTTCATAATAAGGTCTCTCAAAGAATCGT
>NW_027356544.1:0-450 GCF_012295235.1 Primulina huaijiensis | reverse complement strand
TTTCTTCTTGTATATTTTCTTCCATAAATGTTTCAATTTCATTATTATATTCATTTTCATTAATACTTGATTGTTTAAATAAATTGAACACATTAAGTTCTAGAGTCATATTTCCAAAAGACAATTTCATTATTCCATTTCGACAATTAATTAAAGCATTTGAAGTTGCTAGAAATGGTCGTCCCAATATTACTAGAATTTCATTATGTACTTGTATTGGTTGTGTATCCAAAACAATAAAATCTACAGGATATATGAATTTATCAACTTGAACCAACACATCTTCTACAATACCTCTAGGTATTTTGATTGACCTATCCGCCAGTAAGAGAGTAACAGATGTGGGTTTTAATTCTCCTAAATTAAGTTTTTCATGAACTGAATAAGGAAGTAAATTCACACTTTCTCTCAAATCTAACAAAGCTTTTTTAATTTTATTTTCTCCAATAA
>NW_027356543.1:0-595 GCF_012295235.1 Primulina huaijiensis | reverse complement strand
AATAAAGTTTGATATTCAAAATAGCAGCGGAAGTAAATAATGTTTGCAAAGTAACAATTTAAAATAATTCAACGAGAGATAAAATGTTTGAGCCTAAAAATAGTAAATGCTGAAAATGAGGTCCTCGGATTCCACTACTGCCGACCCTCGATGGCTCACTGGACCCCGCCCTCGGTCCCGAACTCATCAGTACCTACAACAATCAAGTCTAGTGTGTCTAAAGACTCAACATGCATATATCGTAAATAACAAGTAATAATAATAAAATAGCATGCGAAGGAAAATATCATGTCATGACTAATTGTAATGTGTGCATCACTGAACTGAAATCGCATCATGAATAATTAATGTTACGTGCATAACTGAACTGAACTGAACTGAACTGAAAGTAGTAAGTGAAATGTTTGCCCGTAGAGCCCTGTTGTGGGGACCCGGGCTCTAACTCGATTATCTTTGGGATTAATTGGATCTTTGCTAGAAAATGTGGGTAAAAATTTTGCTTTTAACATTTATTCAAATGTATATAAACAAGCACAAAACATTATATAATATATTGTCATCCTATTCAACTCTAATAACATTCACATGTTCGTCT
>NW_027356542.1:0-107 GCF_012295235.1 Primulina huaijiensis | reverse complement strand
GCCATTTCATTTTTATCTTCAAAGGCCATCTCACTTTTTAATTCACTCTTTTTTTCGGCCTTATCTCTCCTCTTTTTTTTTTTCAATTGGTCCTCCAACACTTGCTT
>NW_027356541.1:0-488 GCF_012295235.1 Primulina huaijiensis | reverse complement strand
GGACATTTTAAGGAGTTTTGTAAGCTTCGGGTCAATTTTAGAGGTGTAGGGTAAAAACGGTAATTTTTGGGTTTCCAGGGGCAAAATAATCATTTTGTACCTGGGGTGAAATCTTGGTCGTGGCAGCGCCCTGAGCACAAATTATGATATTTTAAATGATTATGCATCATGTTTACGATTTTTACGCTATTATGATAATTATGATGCATGTTTGGTTTAAAGGAAAAATTAAGTATACGCATGCTTTTATTTAAGTGATTAATATGCTGACACATTTTGAAGGAAGTGATTTAGTTGTGACTAACACAATGACACGATGACATGTAAGGCCCGGACTCAGTGGGCAGGTAATGCCGTCGCTGATGATCCTCGCCGCCGGGTACCGCGGTTACACGTAGATGGATCCATCGACTGACATGATGACAGGATGATACGAAAGTCAGAGCTAATGAACGGAATTCAAATTAATATTTTAACACGTATATGCT
>NW_027356540.1:0-237 GCF_012295235.1 Primulina huaijiensis | reverse complement strand
CCTCATATCCCTCATCAGGATCCTCTAACGCAGGCATCTCATCTTTATCACCCTCACTATGAGACTCATACTCACCATAGTCATTTAGAATAATTACCCTTTTATTAGGGCATTCACTAGCAATATGACCTAACTCTTGACACCTAAAACATTTAACATCTCTAGATCGATTAGAAGGAGTTTCAGATTTAGCTTACACTCCTTGTTTAGGCGCCTCTTGTTTGGTTTCAAATTTGG
>NW_027356539.1:0-3542 GCF_012295235.1 Primulina huaijiensis | reverse complement strand
GGAAATTAAATACCTCCTTTTATTGTCTGAGGCTTGGAATACAAAATTGAATGTATAACTAAATGAGCCTCCTAAATAATAAAAAAGATTATTTATCTTAGTGGTGGACAAAGTTTTATGCATTTGTGACATATGGGTTTAAATCCTTCCAATTCAAATTTTATCCCTTCTATGATCGAGCTGTGATAAAAATATATTTTTGCTAAAAACATACTATTGATGCTTATAAGTTGGATATAACAGGTAGAATTTTTCTCTCTTTTTGTCGGCGAGCCCCACTGAGCCGGAATTCAAATTCCGCTTCTGGTTAAAATTATCTCATCTGCTATGCAAATCAAAATACACCACAAGGATAGATATGAGATTCAATTATATATTTTTTTTAAAATTTCTAATTGGTTAATATCATTTTCACATAAACACATATGAGATTGTCTCATTGATCAATTTTGTGAGATGTATTTTTAACATGACTAATATGTATTTTTAAATGTCAAAATTTTTGCTTCTCACAATAAATATGGATTAGGTCGACCCGTCTGACGGTTATAGATCTGGGTGACGGTCTTACAAAAGACCTACTATATAGTTTCTCATTTTAAGATTGAAATTATGGACCATCATGCTTATTGTTGCTAAGTGGAGTGTATTCAATGTGGAGAATTAATAGCTTTTAAAGAGATTTGTAGAGTTTAAAAGTATATAGACATTCAATCTATATATTTTTTTTTTTATAAATTTGATAGAATTCTTCTTGTATACAAAATAGACTTTTGCAGAGTTTTAGAAAAGTAGTGATGTTCAACATTGATACTTAAATATTTTATATAGTCTAGAGATATTCAAATTTTTAATTGAGTTTATCTCTTTCAAACACATTTCTAGGGCTAATTGCAGCCCCCTAAAAAGTCTGAAATACATAAGGCCTCATAAAAATATTAAAAGGCTAATATGTCCTTCATTTTTTTTTTTGAAATCAAACAATTTAACCCTATGTTTTACCCAATTTACAAGGGATTTTATGCCTTTTTTTATATAAAAAATAAGACAGTGTTGGGTTAAGCGTGTATGAGTTAAAATAATACTGAGATGATTTACCTCCTGGAAAGTTCTCGTGCGTCAAGCTGCTGATGTTGTGCAGCTTGATCTGGATGACTAGGTAGGCCATAAAATAGTGACGTCAGATCTTAACGGGTAATATATTTCTCCGCTGGGGACATGGCCGCTGGTAGGAAAAAGGTAAGACTGATTTCTAAAGGATATGAGACAATAACAACGGATAGAAACGGCCATCCTCGAACTCTTGGGCCTAACAGCCCAACCCATTAGCATCCAAGTATGTGCACTCTGTGCTGCTATAGGTATAAGGAAATAAAGTTGCATCTTTGATAAGTGCAAGAATTGCACTTAATTTATATGAGAATCCATTTGAATTATGTTAGTTTCAGACAGAATTATGCTTGGTATTTGTTGTTTTCGTGTCGTGCAGGAGAAGAACAATTATTGGGTGATATTTGATGGCGATTAGAGGTGTTTTTGATTGTGAAATGTTGATGGACTAGCGTCGCAGCTCCAAGGAGGAAGCGCTACAACGCTAAGGCTTCACATAAGAGAGAAGTGTTAGAGTAGATGCCCTGCAAGCCAACGGTTGGCTAGGGAATTTATTGACTCAAGTGTAATAAACAATCTTTATTTTAATATAATTTACTTTTTAATGGTTTCGTTATACTTTATCTGTATACCCATGCAAGCAGCATAGATAAAGTCCTTGATTATGCTTTAATACAAATGAATCGTAATTCGATGTTGAAACTCATTTGTAAACACGGCATATTCTAAATTCGTTCCTAGTCGATTCAGCCGCCTAAAAAAGGGATAAAGGTCGCTTGAGCTCGAGACTAGCATCTGTGATGTTGTGTACTGCGTTTCTTGGTAAGGGCATAGAGATGTCCAAACATACAGATGGGTAGTCATATGATGATTATACCGAACAACCCTCCCTCGGACTTTCCAAGTGGTNATGTACGTTGGAGAAGGAGTTCTCCAATAGTACATGCGATGCCACTATTATATGTGTCACATAGTTATCGAATTGATATGCAACCCTCGATGAACCAATGGTTGCAGATTCGATCGGGATATATGAGATGAAGGGACCGTACTGTACGCTAATCATAATCGACTGGTTCTTGCAGGCACTATCAGTGATACCTAGGGGATCATGGGGCGATGCTACTAGACGCTCTTACCATGATCCGATGGGTGCAATCAGAAATGAGTTCTGACATTCTTGATCAAGGTGTTGATGAAAAGAATGGGGCTAACTAGGGTAAGCCCGAATAAAGGAAATTGTCCTGAATCACAAAGAGTTGTGAACCCACGGCTAGCTGTATCCCTGAACCATTGAGGGTCACACAAGTACTGGATTATTTTGTTCCCGTTGAGATAATAAATTCAAGGAGTTGAATTTATAGAAAACGTTGAGATAAAAATTCAATAAGTTGAATTTATAAGAAATAAGTTTGATATGATCAATCGATAAGCTTATAAATAAAGTTTATAAAAGCTTATAGAAATTTTGAGAGCATGACTGTTAAGACAGTCAAGAGGAATGCACCCGCCTTATTTAGACATTGGTGATCTCGAAATTAAAATGTGCATCATAATAACAAACAAGTTGGAAATTGTCACATCGATGATATTGGATCGTCGATCGGGATTATGATGAGATTAATATAATGGGAGCGTGGATCATGGGCTTATAGGAGTATAAGCCCATCATGCTAATTTATGAAAGTTCAAATGAGCTTTAATAATTGAATTATATTTTAATTGAGTTAAAATATAGCCCATTAAGTTTTTATAAAATATGGTATTGATTTATGCAATATGAAAATATTCATGATACCATAATTTAAAAACTTGCACACAAAGAAAATAATATTGGATGATTATGAGTGTGCTAATTTTGAGAGTCAAAGATTTATTGAAATCTAATTACTTAATTAATGTGATTAATTAAGGAAATGACCATTGGTTGAAATAATAAAATATTTATTGCATTGGTTTAGATAAATATAAGGACCTTATCTCTAGAAAATGGAAAAATCTCCAACATTCCATCAACCGAGATTTGCAATGATAAGATATGCATTTAGAATCCTTAATTAACTTGATTAGTGAGACTAATTAAGAAAATAAGGGATTAGAAATAAATATAAGAATTTGATTCTTATTTTGCAAGCAGAGGCATCCGAAAGTTTTGTTCCTCACAATATATGCTTTCGGCTTTTCAAGAAAAATAGGCTTGCTCTCAAAATCTTTTTCGAAAGAAAAAAAAATTTGGCTTATAGTATTGAGTCGAATATTTTTCGTGTTCTATCTCTACGCAAAAATATCTTCTAATTTTCTAGTTCAAATTAAAAGAGGAACAAATAATCCGGTCGTGGACCTGATTCGGAGATCGAAGAACGTTCGTAGGGATTTACAACAAGAGATACGTCCGCTAATACCGGTGTAGTTGGAGCCAAGTGAAAAATTTC
>NW_027356538.1:0-729 GCF_012295235.1 Primulina huaijiensis | reverse complement strand
CTAGTTGCATCGCCCCATGATTCCCTAGGTATCACTGATAGTGCCCATGATCCATGCTTCTATTATATTAATATCATCATAATCTCGATCGACGATCCAATATCATCGATGTAACAAATTCAACTTGTTTGTTATTATGATGCACACTTTAATTTCGAGATCACCAATGTCTAAATAAGACAGATGCACTCCTTGGGATTAGGCTGTGGTTGTGAAGGAAACTTACCTTTTTCATGAACATTAAGTGCAGATGCAAATTTAGCAAGAGTATCTTTCAAATCTGTCATGGTTTGAGCAGTTTGAGTATTGATAGACTCTTGCTTTGCAATGAAAGAATTCAATATATCTTCCAAGTTCCTTTTCGGTGGAGGAACATAAGGTGTATAATTTTGAAAATTTTGCTGATTTTGGAAATGTGGTTGTAAAAATTGTATAGCATTATCATTCCTCCAACTAAAATTTGGATGATTTCGCCAACCTGGATTGTAATTTTGAGAAAATGGTTCAAAATTTGGCCTTTTGAAATTGTTCAAAACATTGGCTTGTTCATGCAGACATTCTTTAAAAGAGGGCAAAGTGGGAAAATCTTTTGTAGAATGATCACTTGTATGACATATGTGACACGTAATTTCTTGAACAGATTTTAATTGACCATTCTTTTTCAATTCAAGTGCTTCAACTTTGCTTGTCAAAGAGGTAAATCTAGCTTGCAGATCATGTTCATCTTTG
>NW_027356537.1:0-20406 GCF_012295235.1 Primulina huaijiensis | reverse complement strand
ACTGGATTGTAATTGTTAAATGTTATGATTAACAATTTGATTTCTTGTGANATAATAAATTATTAATTTTAAGTTTCATCAGCCATCACAAGAAATCAAATTGTTAATCATAACATTTAACAATTACAATCCAGTAATCATCATCACACCTTTCGCACGAAAGCACACACAACTAAAGAACAATCTATCATACCAAGAAATCATCAAAAACAAGTCCAATGCATAGATACACGCAGATAATATCGTCATCCAACTCCCTCATCACAAACCCAACCCCTAACCGGCTAGAGTAGGTGCCCGGCAAGCCAATTTTTGGCTCGAATTTATTGACTCTAATGTAAAACATTCTTTATTTTAATAATATTTTACGATTTTATTTGATTATGACATTATACTTTATCTGTATACACATGCAAGCTGCATAGATAAAGTCATTGAATATACAATAAGTACCATGAGGTCTGCGTCGCAACGTAAGATCATGAAACTCATTAAGATGTGTACTGTAAATTCTAAACATGTTCCTAGTCGAATCAGCCACCTGAAATAAGGATAAAAGTCGCTCGAGCTTGAGACTAGCATCTGTGGTGTAAACGTCATGTTTTATTGGCAAGGGCATGCAGATGTCCATTCACACAGATAGGTGATCCAAGTGGTTCCCACTTATTGAGTGGAATAGTCCACAGTTATGGTTGTACACCATTAGTCCTTTGACCCGAGACAATGTAGAGGCTATACGTACTAGCATGCACTTTGATCCGTTTACCGACTCCGTTGAGGGTCATTAGGAGGTGAGGTTGGGTGTAGTTTCGAAATACGCATGAGCAAATGCATCGTGGTCATGGATTCACCGTTCGCCTATGGGTGAAGATATCATATTTGATCTGATGAGTTAATAGTGCAAGTAGTCTCTGGCCAGAGCAAGAAATGTGATTTAGGGAAAGGTGTTTTCCTAGTTGCACATACCATGCCACTATTAGTACTCAAAGATAAATCGTATCGTTAACAAATTCATATGCAACTCTCGATATACCAATGGTTGCAGATTCCATTGAGATATATGTGTTAAAGGGACCGTACTGTACGCTAACCATGAATAATAATTTTTGCAGTCACTATCAGTGATACCTAGGGTATCATGAGGCGATGCTACGAGACGCTCTTACCATGATCCGATGGGTGCAATCAGAAATGAGTTCTGACATTCTTGATCAAGGAGTTGATGAAAAGAATGGGGTTAACTAGGGTAAACCCGAATAAGAATAAATGTTATTCTGAATCACATGGAGATGTGAACCCACGGCTAGCTGTATCCCTGAACCATTGAGGGTCACGCAAGTATCGGATTTTGTGTTCCCGTTGAGATAGTCAAATTTCAAAGTGTTGGAATTTGGCGACTATAGTTTGATGGAGATCAAACAAGAAGCTTATATATGAGTTTATGAGCTTATTCCATAGGATGGAAGTAATGGAAGTTTGCATGATTGCTAAATAAGGAAGGAGAGTGGAACTGCCTATTTTGTGAAGTAGTTCACTAAAACTGGCAACTGCCAAATATGGTAACTACCATATTTGGTAAATGAAAATTTTGATCTTCGAAATTTTCAATTTTCATTATATGAACAAGATTTGTATCCTTGGTATATCGGCGCTTTTGGATCGTCGATCGGGGTTATAATGAGTTCGGAATCATTTTTTTGTGAATTTAGAATTTACTAATTAAATGATTGTGCTAGTAGTAGTGACTACTAACATGTACAAATTCTCATAAAATATTATAGATGAGTCTAGAATTAAATTAACTAAGGAGTTAGTTTATAAATTAAAAAATGGTTATTTAATTTAATATATATATATATATATTATATGGTGATATAAAATATGTGTATATGATATTATTATATCATGTATTATTAAATGTTAATAAATATATTATATATTAATTTTATGGGAGTTTAAATATAATGAAATTATTAGAGTCCTTGTGGAAGAAGGACTCCTAATAAGATTAGGAGTCTCACTCTATAAATACATATTAGGGTTCATTGTTGGAGGATGATTTTTTCACGCAAAAGAAAAAAGTATCTCCCTTCCTTGACAAGAAACCCACAGCCACTTCATTAAATGGGTGGAAGAAATTTTGGCCATTAGCAAATTGGATTTGCTAAATTATCGATTAAGAATCAATAATTATTTGGTTAACTATTGATTAAGAATCAATAAGCAAAAATTAACAAAATCTTCCCATTTTTTAAAGATAAAGTCACGGCCCACCTTGAGAAATTTAGAGAAAATTTTTCGGCCACTTTGTTCTTCCACCGTCGATGCGCCGCCATCGCTGCATCGTCTCCGGATTTTGGAAAGTCGGAGTACGTAATCTCAACGCATAAATCGCTTGTGATTTCTAGTGCAATCCAAACAAAAAATTCAGATTCTGATCGTAGACCCCATTAGATGATCAAAAGAGAAGAGCCGTTCGTAGGGATTTACAAGAAGTACTATCTCCGAGTAAAAATCGGAATATTTTGGAGTCCAAGCGTTAAAAACACATAGATATAATTCTAAACAATCATAAATCGAAGACCTCGTGTCAACGATCTCAGAACTGCAGTCGGTTCGTCGATTGGATAAACCGATAAGTCGCAAGTTCGAAACGAAAATTCAAAACCTATTCTTTCTTTCTACTTTCTCTCCTCTGTAATACACACTTTCGAATGAATTCTGATTCATTCGATTCATATTTATCTTTTTTTTAATATTATATTATATTGTATTAATAAAATAATAGAATATAATATAATATAATATAATACATAACTAGCTACCGAGGCACACGCGTTGCGTGTGTCATGAATATATTGAGTTAATAAATTAAACATTCATGATATTACAACACCATAACACCGAAACATTTTGTACTTAAATCATGAAAGACAATGAATTCCAAAGCTTAAATAAATCCGCCAAACTCAATTTGTTAACTTACATGATATGGGTTTTGATCATAAAAATAATATTCTTTTGTAGCCGCAATATCATCTCACTTGAAATAATGATAAACTTAAACGTAAAAGAAGTAAACAAATAGTCAAATAATTTTCCAAAAATTATCATAATATTATCGAACTAAAATTTATTGAATATAAAAACCTCAAATTTGTCTCATAAATTAAGTTAATAAATTGAACAAAAACAATTAAAACTATATTTATCTTTAGGCATTGTATGCATAAGTTAAACTCTCTCTGTTCTAACGTAACAATAAAATATTTATTTTATCGAATCATTCTCAAATACAACATAAATATGCAAAAGAAATAGAACAATCTATTAAAACGTGATATAAAAAATTGACACGACATGACATACCAATAAACCAAGAGTTGTGGGCAATGAATACATCCAAGGAATGGAAATATAAATAAAAAAAATCTATAAAAACACGTATCTGGGCAGTACACGAGCAGTATGATTCAAGTACAAAATGGTGTAATACACCAAGTTAGCCCGTCTCCATGATCCTCAGATCATGATTTTATCAATGAGATACATCCACAATAATATCATAAATTCATTCAAATACCTTAATAATATAAAACTTTTGCCTAATTGCTTAGTCTATAACATCTCATAAAATTTCAGTTTACATGCCTTGAGAATGTTTCCTATAACTTGACCAAAACTCACCAAATTTTCATTCTTCTAATTTTGTTGAAAAGCAAAAAAATTCTATAACATTTCAGTTGTTCAACGCTTAGTGAAATTATTTGATTAACAATGCCGAAAACAACCCATATCAGCACACATATGCAAAGCAAAGCAAAAGCATTTTCCTCTTCGACACATATTGGTAGGAAGTTGATAACATTATCATGCTTGATCAAAATCGAGTTATTCCAATTGGAAGTGCAAGACATCTCAACAACATCAAACTTTTGCCTAATTGCTTAGTCTATAACAACTCATAAAATTTCAGTTTACATGACTTAAGATTTTTTCCCATAACTTGACCAAAACTCACCAAATTTTCATTCTTCGACACATATTGGTAGGAAGTTGATAACATTCTCATGCTTGCTCAAAATTGATTGATTCCAATTGGAAGTGCAAGCCATCTCAAAGTCCAACAATTCATCATCACATAGTTATGCCAAAAAAAAAAAAAATCATATAACTGGCCTAAATTTGTCCGCAAGAACACGCTTTTAATCTTGTATGCCCTATTTCTTCGAGAATGTATATTATATGGGCATTATCTCTTTCAATTTTCAACCAAATGATGTTAAAAATTGGCATCAAATCGAAGCAACACAGAGCAGTAGAAGCTTTCTTCAGACAATAACTTCAAATTCTTTTAATTTTCAACCAAATGATGTTAAAAATTGACATCAAATCGAAGCAACACAGAGCAGTAGAAGCTTTCTTCAGACCATAACTTCAAATTCCATATGTAAAAGTAGCAGTAACATGAAAAAGACCTAATATGCTATGTTCCTACTGCTACAGAGTATGACTAAATGTTTCAGCATAAATTCAAGCCATATGCACAAATAAGCTTAGTTTCGCAACATAAATCCATCATTTACCCATATATCTTCAATAATTTCAAGTTTAAAAAAACTTCAAATTCCATATGTAAAAGTAGCAGTAACATGAAAAAAGACCCAATATGCTATGTTCCTACTGCTACAGAGTATGACTAAATGTTTCAGCATAAATTCAAGCCATATGCACAAATAAGCTTAGTTTTTAATTCGGCCACTATGTGCCTTCGTCTGTGTGTCACAAGTTCTCTTTCGAGTATAATTCTTTTGACAAAGGCTATGGATCCTTGGAAAGAAAGTAAGAAAAGTAGGTATGAGAACTACACTCCGCTTCTATTTTCATTGGATGCAACAGAAGATATTTACGGAAAAAAAGATCCATGCATCCACAGCAAAGAACATGGAGGAAAAAAGGGCAAGTTGAGTAGCTGACTTTGTGAACGAAGTGGGATCAGTGGATTCAAAATAATGGGGATCTTTGAAATTTGATTTTTCTTTTCTTTTCTTTTCTTTTTTTTTGCTCTACCAAATGTTTTTATGTCTCTTGGAGGTAGTTGAAGGTGGACTGATCTGTGGCACAGCAAAAGAGTTGTCTTCGCTCAATCTTCTTCTGACTTTGATGCTATTTTTAGTATATTCCATCGCTTGCTCCTTTAATACATTCCCATTTGGCGCTCCGAATGAAATATCAATTGATTGAGATGATTGATTTTGCGTCTGATGCAAAGATTGGGACACTTGAGGGACCCAAAGTCACATTTTTCCTGCTGGAAAAGAACACATGCTGCCCTCAAAATCAGTATCCAAGAATGGCAGCACATCGTTTTCCACGGTCTGAAATTTCAACAAAGTTGAACTATTTTCCCAACTATGCAAATTCATGAAGAAATTAGTTTAAATTTCTATTAGGCGAATATGAGTAGGGGCAGCAAAGCAAACCTTGTCTTCAATAATTTCAAGTTTAAAAAATATAAAACCACTAAAATCGATCAAAATTAAATTATTTCCTATTATCACACCAACACACGTACAGAAAAATGAATAAAAGAAAATAATACGCCGTTATAGCAGTAATCAAACTAAAATAATTTTAAAGAGGGAAAAAATTGAAATCACCGTAGGGTGTTGCAGCCAAACCACCGCCGCTATGGAGGAGGCGCTGGAGTTGGCGCGTTCGAAGGACAATAAGGAGAGGATGGCTGGCGTCGATCGTCTCAACCAACTGCTCGAAGTATCGAGGAATACATAAACGGCGTCCGAGGTGACGTCACTCGTGGACGTATGTTTAGATCTTTTGAGAGACAACAATTTTCGAGTTTGTCAGGGTGCTCTATACCAGCGCTGGCCTCGACCGCCGTGCTCTTCGGCGACCATGTGAAACAACACTTCAATGCGGTTGTTTTGGAAGGGAAGAGGCGGAGTCGACGTGACAACAATTTTCGAGTTTGTCAGGGTGCTCTACAGGCGCTGGCCTCGGCCGCCAACTCCACTTTAATGAGATTGTTTTGGAAGGGAAGAGGCGACAATTTGAGAGAAATATATTTAACCTAGATGTGGAAATTGAAGAAAGGAGAATGAAGTTTGTCTCGTTTGGCACTTGTGAGGGAGGAAATAATATGATTGGATCTTGAAAAAACGTGGAGAGGTGGGGAGGGTAATTTAGGTAGATTCAAAAACAGACCAAGACACCATCAGTTACTCTAATAGGCTTAACTTTAATAAATAGTAAAAGAGATTTAACATTTTAACACCGGTATATCCCTTTGGACCAGTTAAACGATCAAATTTTCCAAAACTAAAAGCATGGAACTTCTATATCTTTGAGTTTCTACGTTATATCCAAATTTTAAATCATTTGAACTTAATATGAACAAGATATGTCATATTTCATTCTTTAAAAATCGTTAATTATTTAGTAATATCACATTACTAAATCAACAATCGTTATATTTACTTCAGGCGTTACATAAGCAACCAGAACCACCAAAACCACAAGGACAACCACCAAGAGGGAACGTTCCAAAGGCTGAAGAGAAATCACTGTGCAAGGAGTGCAATCGCCCACACAGTGGCAAGTTCATGTGGGGCACCTACAAGTGTTTCAAGTGCGGAGAATTGGGACACAAGGCTAAGGTTTGCCCAAAGTTCAAGGAACCCACTGCTGGAAGAGTCTATGTGATGCAAGCTGAGGAGGCAGAGGCAGAGTCGACACTACACTGATTTCTAGGTAACCTAGCAGTTCAACATTTTTTCGATGCTTTTTCTTGCTTGAAATGTTAAATTGGATCATGGGAATTGATTAGGTTAATGAAGAATTTAGAGGAGAATAGAGTGCATGCACTACTTGAGCTGGATTTAGGAGTCGATTTTGAGAAATTTTTGGGTTGTAAACGCAATTTTAAAGATTTTGAGGACCGAATTGAAGAGTAAGATTTAATTTAGAAGTTAAGTTTGAGGTGGATAAGGGAATCTAAACTTTACAATCAGCAAGTCAAGGAAAATTTCGAGGACGAAATTCTATTTAAGTGGAGGGGGAGAGAATTGTAACGTCCGAAAAACCAACCGACGTAAACCAGATGCATGCAAATTGTTTTAATTGCTTAATTGTTTTATTTAATTGATTTTAAATGCTAGCAAGATATTTATTATATGATTTAATGTATGTTTGCATGATTAAATGATAATATGACTTGATTACATGAAATTAAGGATTTTACCCGAATATTCGATAAAATGCAGGGGAAATGAGACCAGAGACGACCAAGACAAGATTATTTATTTTTCATTAAATAATCGCAAGGCATCCTAATATGATTAAAAATGATTTAATTTTCCTAAAAATGTTAAAGTTCGAATTATTTTACGAGTCGAGCTCAATTTTTTCCGAGAAGCCGGTTTTAAGCAAATATGGAGTTTTTAAAAGATCAAAAATAGTATTTTTGGGAAACAAATTTTATAAACCTTTATTTTTTAAATAAATAAGTGATATTGGGCCCAATTTAATTAATTTAAGAATCTCCAATTGCTCTTAAGCTTGCAAGCCCAAAACCAAAGCCCCTTAGCATACAATTAAATTTATAAATAAATAAACCTAGTGTTTATTAACCATAATTCATCACATCAGCAGCCGAAATCACACCTTGCACACACTTACAATTTTCGAAAAATAGGAAGGAAGAAAAGGCTTGTGTTCTTCATCGTCCGGTCGTCCAACGTCGCACCCTCGCCAACAATCGTATATTCGAGCGTTATAAACTCAAATGCACGTTCTCTAAACTTTTTAAAACATCATACAAATCATAATATGCATGATTTAATTGTTTGTGCGTGAAAAATATGAAAAATGTTATGAACCCAACGGACATGCTGCCAATTAAGGTGGATTTTTTTTTTTTTTATCAAAACATGATAAATTTTAAGGGAAAAACAAGCTGGAAACTATTGGAGAAATCAGAGAGAGGCCGAGGGTTTGTGATGGGTTGCAATTGGTTTAAGGGGTCGGCTACTATGCAAGGCCACTTGGGGCTCGACCCGGTCCAGAGGTTGGGTCCTAAGGGTCGTGGGTAGGTCCTAGGAAGAGTCCTAGCATGGCTAGGACTCGTGTATCAGGGCTGGGGAGGAGTCCACAAAAGTTAGGACTCTCCCCAAGCAACTCTCGGTAGGCTGCTGCACAAGGGGGCTGCGGCTCAATAGGGGCTGGGCTGGGTGGTCTTGTCAGTACCCTAGGATGGTTCAGAGAGTGGTAGTAAGGGATTGTGCTCGGTGGTGGCTCAGGCGGGGAGCCCCACGCGAGAAGGAGAAGCATCGTGTTTTGAGAAGAGGCGCGCGGCTGCTGTCTTGTTCAGATGGTTCGTTGCATGGGTTCATGAGCTTGGGCAAGTCTGGGATGAGGCTGGGTGTGGTCCAGGGTCAGTGAGGGTCGAGATTGGTCAAGTGGTTAAGGGATGGTAGAGTCCTAAGGCAACTAGGAGTCCTAATGCACCTAGAACTCATGCACGCACCAAACGGGTCAAGGGCAGTAGGCTTTAACGTGGGCCAAGGGCTGGTTCAGGGGGTTGGGGCTGGCTAGTAGGGTTCCTAGATGGGTTGGCTCGAGGTGGCTCGACCATGGCTCGAGGTGGCTCGACCATGGCTCGAGTAATTTGGAAGATGGCTCGGTATGTTCTAATAAGGGTCAAAAACGAGATTTTATGAACTAAAATTAGAACCATCGGTCCACGAGTGTGGTTCGTGGCTCACAAGGGTATTTTAGTTAATAAAAATGTTATGTTTAAAATTTGGGATCAAAATATTGAATTTTTAATTTATCCCGGATTTAATCGCATCTCGAATCGTTCATTAAAGAATTAATTAAAAAGCCTCGAATTAAATCGAATAAATTATGGAAAAATTATATTTAAGCTTAAATAATTTTTTGGAATAAACCCATCTCATTAAAAGCAAGAAAAATATAAAATCGAGAATTTTTATGTCTAGGCGCAAAACAGTAATTTTACACTTGAAAAATACGTAAAAGCTTGGCAGTGTCCCAAAGGATCATAATGTATGTTAAATGATATTTTATGATTTAAAATGATGATTTTGATGTAAGTATGATATTGTATGATTTATGTATATTTTTTGATTTATGGTAAAAACTGTGCAATTTTCACTGTCTAAAATGCTATTTTTGGAAGGTTATGATGATTTATGATTTTAAAAGAAAAGAAAAAATAATTTGAAAGATGTGAATTGACTGTGACAAATGATATATGATTTTGTGGAGATGACTTGAGGGCCGAAGCCTCAAAGGGAAACCATAATCGAGCCAAGGCCCCAGAGGGACCCCGTCTATGGGAAAAGGCCTCAGAGAGACCCTGGCGATCGTTTTTCCATGGTGGTGTCTAGTGCCCACCCCCATGGACCATGTGAAGCTAAGACTGCAGTCGACCGATGGATAAAGCTAGTCACTTTCAAGGATCAAACTTCACCCAAAATGATAAAGGATTAAAAGCTTTACGATTAAAATGATTTATGATATATGATTTATGCTTAATTGATTTTAAATGGTTTATTTATTTTCAAAAGTTATTTAAAATAAAAATATAATTTTTAAATGCTTGCGATTGTATATGTATTATTTGCTACTCATGTTTAAAACGTGATGAGTCATTAGACTCACTAAGTTTGTATGATACAGGATTTGATGATATTATGGGAGGCGCTGACGATTAAGTGGATCGAGTGTTGTAGTACACTCCCGAGGGACCTTTATGTTTCTAGCACCAGTTCGGCTCAGCCACTTCTGCTCAGCCATGTCTGTTCAGTCACTACCTAGGCTGCCATGACTTCTGAAATCAGTTATGGCTTCTGAAATCAGCTATGGTGATTCCAGTATCAAATAACACATGATTTACTTAATTAAAGACACTTAATCATGTTTAGTTAACTAAGTAGAATTCGGGCTACTACATTCTCCCTCACTTAAAAATATTTCGTCCTCGAAATCAGGTTTAGAAGATGAACAAAACTGAATAATAATATCGTTATTAAATCTCAATTGTTGTTGAATATAACTTATATTTGGATTACAACTGAAAACACAAATACATCCAAAGTACAAATACAGTACAACTCAAAAGAGCTCTGAACGCATACGGCTCTCTAACTCTCAAGTGGCTTCTTCAATACCTTTGGCTGCCACTAAACTAAGACAATAGGAATGATCTTATTCCGCAACTCCTTGTCTTTGCGATCAAGAATCTGAATTGGTCGCTCCACGTAAGACAAATCCGAAACAAGTTGGACTTCAGATGGATGTAAGATGTGAGACTCATCTGCTACATACTGTATCAGCAAAGATACGTGGAACACACCATGAATACTCAATTGGTACGGCGGCAATGCAAGTTCGTAAGCCAAATCTCCAACGCTTTCCAATATCTCAAATGAACCAATAAACCTCGGAGATAGCTTACCATTGAGACCAAATATCAAAATCCTGCGAAAAGGTGAAACTCGGAGAAACACTTTCTCACCTGGCTGAAACTGAAGAGGTCGACGCATGGTATTCGCATAACTAGCCTGTCAATCATGTGCAGTCTTAATCTGCTTTTTGATTACTGCAACCTTATCAATAGCCAGCTGGACTAACTCTTGTCCCTCAACATGTCGTTCCCCAACTTCGTCCCAGAATAATGGAGTACGGCAACGTCGCCCGTACAACGCCTCAAATGGTGCCATAACAATACTACGATGATAGCTGTTGTTGTACGCAAACTCAATCAAAGACAAATAATCCTGCCAAGCAGTTCCAAAATCCACAACACAGGCACACAACATATCCTCAAGCGTACGGATAGTCCTCTCTTATTTACCGTCAGTCTCCGGATGATAAGCAGTACTCAGACTCAGTGAAGTACCCAATGTTGACTTGAAACTACCCCAAAACCATGAGGTAAAATGAGGATCTCTGTTACTAACAATACTAACTGGCACTCCATGCAAACGTACAATCTCTTGAATGTACAATCGAGCCATATGATCAAAAGTGAAATCACAGTTATATGGCAGAAAATGAGCAGATTTGGTGAGTCGATCCTCCACTACCCAAATAGCATCATTGTTCCTCGAAGACAATGGCAAACGAGTCATGAAGTCCGTCGTGATATGCTCCCACTTCCACTCAGGAATAGGTAGATTCAACAATAATCCTCCAGGTCGACGGTGCTCTGCCTTAACCTGCTGACAAACTAGACACTTGGAAACAAACTAATACACGCTGCGCTTAATTCCTTTCCACCAAAATCGTGTCCTCAAGTCTTTATACATCTTGTTTCTTCACGGATGAACACTCAACTTGCTATGATGAGCCTGAGACAAGATCTTTTCCCTCAAAGTGTCATTCTCTGATACTACAACCCGACTAGACAAACATAGAAGACCATCATACCGATAGTGGAAACAACTATCTCCATCAACTAACCGAGCTAATCTCTGAGTCTTGAGATCAGACATCTGAGCATCTCGAATCCGAGTGAACAAAATTGGTTCAGATAAAATCGTAGCAACAAGAATGCTCTCCTTACCGTTCCGATGCTTGAATTTAAACCCCAACGAAAAATAATCCTGGACAACACTAGATACAACACTGGTCTGTAGTGCAGAAGCTCTCACCTTGCGACTAAGAGCATCGGCTGTTAGATTTGCAGAACCTAGATGGTACTTGATCACACAGTCATAATCTTTAAGTAGATCCATCCAACTACGTTGTCTCATGTTCAACTCAGCGGCTCAGCCTGAGTGAACAGATACTTCAGACTCTTATGCCCAGTAAAGATTTCAAACTGAACACCATACAAACAATGTCGCCAGATCTTCAGTGCAAACACAAAAGCTGCTAACTCCAGATCATGAACAGGATAATTCTCCTCGTGAGATTTCAACTATCAAGAAGCATAAGCGATAACATGACCATTATGTGTCAACACACACCCTAAGCCTTGCAAAGAGGCATCAGTGTAGACACTAAACCATCAGATCCTGACGGTAACGCCAAAACAGATGCAGAGGTCAGAAGTAGTCGAAGCTCTTTGAAACTATCTTCGCACTCAGATGACCACTCAAATGGAACATCCTTCCGAGTAAGCTGCATCAATGGTCTAGCTACCTATGAAATATTCACGATGAAGCGACGATAATACCCTGCAAGACCCAGAAAACTACGGATCTCGACCACTGTCGTCGGACGTGACAAATTCAGCACTACCTCAATTTTACTAGGATCCACAAAAACTCTTTCCTTGGAAATCACATTACCAAGGAATACCGCACGATTAATCCAGAACTCGTACTTACTCAGCTTAGCATACAATTGCTTCTCGCGAAGAATCTGGAACACAATCCTCAAGTGCTGGGCATGCTCCTCCACACTGTGAGAATAAATCAAGATATCGTCGATGAAAACCACAACAAATTGATCCAGATAATCTCGAAAGACTCGATTCATCAGATCCATGAAAATTGCAGGTTCATTTGTCAATCCGAATGACATCACTAGAAACTCGTTATGCTCATATCTAGTACGGAATGCAGTCTTGGAAATATCAACATCTCTGACTCTCATCTGATGATAACCAGATCGCAAGTCAATCTTGTAGTACACAGAAGTACCCTGAAGCTGATCGAACAAGTAATCAATACGAGGTAACGGATACTTGTTTTTGATCGTCACACGATTCAACTAGCGATAATCAATGCAAAGTCGCATTGATCCATTCTTCTTCTTGACAAACAAGACTAAAGCTCCTCAAGGTAAAACACTCGGGCGAATATAACTTTTATCAAGAAGATCCTGCAACTGCTGCTTCAATTTCCTCATCTCTAACGGAGCCAGACGGTAGGGTGCACGAGAAATCGGTGCTGTCCCTGGCACTAACTCGATGCCAAATTCCACCTCTCTAATAGGAGAAACACCAGGAATCTCATCTGGGAAAACATCAGAAAATTCACAAATCACTGGAAGATCATCTATATCAACAATACCTGTGGACAAATCAATTACATAGATGAGGTAGCCTTCCCCGCCCGACTCTAAACACAACAGGCTTTCAGATCAAATACCACTAGAATCGGAGGTCGCACTCCTTCAACATAGAATCTCAGTCGTACGAAACTGAACAAGCTTCTGGTAACAATCCACAGTAACTCGGTAGGTTGTCAACAGATCTATACCCAGAATACAATCAAATTCTTCCATCTCTAGGATCATAAGATTCGTAGTCAACTCGTTACCCTCAAAACATAAAAGACAACCCATTACTAGACGCTTCACTAACACCGAATGACCCATCGGAGTAGAAACATAAAGAATGACGTTTAGAGAAACATACGGTAACTTATGACGCTTAACAAAACGTGCAGATATGAATGAATGTGATGCTCCGGTATCAATAAGAACAAAAGCAGAAATACCGAATAAACGAAAAGTACCTGCTATGACTCTCCCTATCTCCCCTGCAGCATGATCCTTGTTCAGCACAAATACCTGACCCTGAGAATGAGGTCGAAGATTCGAACTGCTCACTGCCAGACCCTATGTCCTCTGCAAGAGCTAGGCATGCAATTAACCTGAATAACAATAATCAGAGATAATGTCGGAAACGTTCAATAAACAATAGTTATACAACCCAATCGAAGTCCAGAATTACTCAAACAAAAATATACGGTACAACTTATCGAATAAAAACAGTACTTATAAACTAAATCAACCGGCTACTCAACGTCCTCCTCCTCCTCCTGAGCCATCCAACCTGAGGCCTGCCCCGTGGGAATGGGGTGTCCAAGATAAATAAAACTGAGAACGTGAGCGATAAGAACGCCCAATACAAAAACATGAGTTTACAAACCTATATAACATGCACATGCTATGATATGATACAAGGGTAGTAAAGAAACAGGAATAACAAAAGATCTCAACATGCTCAGTGTAGAGGCGCCAAGTGGATAGTGTCGTGCGGTACTCCTTTGGGTCACTACATCCACTACAAGATCAGACGTGGACCTGAAATGTCTCGGATCACCGAAGCCCTCCCGACCCGTCGACCACTATGTACTCTCGGTGTCCATGCACCCACAAGACAGGGCTGAGCGGCCCCACATGATATAACTTATCTCGAAAGTTATACATCTCAACAGTAAAGGCTATCTCGAAGGAGATACGACTCAACATGAAATGCAACATGTATCATAAAGCGTTACATAATAGCATGCATCATATGACATATATTGAAAGGGGATCGGTTACGGTGACCGGAAGCGCAACGGAAGTTTAAAAATCAAATTTTTATGTAAAAATTTTGGCCACCTCCATATCTTGGTGTAGCAAATACAAAAACAACAAAATGTCATACATAGTGTGTTTAGAAAAATTATACCTATCAACCTCTTGAGGTTGATGAATGGCACCAACCAAGTTGTAAACAACTTGGCTCTTGAATGGATGAAGATCTACAAGCTTCCTCCTCCTTCAAAATTAGGCCCACCACTTGCTAGGTAAATCCCTTCTTGTTTTGCACTAGAAAAACAAGAAGATTTTTCAATGAGAAGAATATTTCTTCCTCAACACTTGAAGAAGAAAAATGAGAGAAAAACTTGGAGAGAAAATCTAGTGAAGTTTCGGCCAAGGTGGAGAGTGGGAGGGAAGGAGTGTGTCTTAATTTCCTTGTCTTGGTTGTGAGAAAAGCAAAAAGCAAAAGTTGCATGCCATGCCTTGAAAACACAAAAAGTAGTCTCCCAACCTTTCACCTCCCATGCATGTATATTATATGGTTTTTAATCAAATTAAAGACCATGGACTAAATTTAATTATCTCAAACATATTTGAGACTAATTAAACATTACTTGAATTTACCCAAGTCCCACTAGTTAAATAATTATTTTAATTGAGCTCTACAAGACTCCATATGATTTAATTAATCCAACACTTGAATTAATTTAATTATTTGGACTCTACTAGGTCCACTAGTGTTTAATTAATTCAACACTTGAATTAATTTAATTTAGTCCATAATAATGTTTATGAAAATCACAATTTTCAAATACATTATTTACTTGGCCAAATTTTAATTTAGGAACACTTCCATAAATTAAAATTTACATTTCTCTCATAGAAGTCATACTTCCATTTTCTTTACGCTTATAAACTCATTTATAAGCCGTTCAACACATTGAACTATTTTACTTCTCATCGGGATCTAGAAAGCTAGTACTTGTGTGGCCCTCAATGGTTCATTGATACAACTAGCCGCGGGTTCACATCTCCATGTGATTCGGACTAAACATGTCCTTATTCGAGCATACCCCAATTGCTCCATTCTTACTTATCAACTCCTTGATAATAAGAACGTCAGAACTCAAGTCTGATAGTACCCAACCAATCATGTTAAACGTCTAGCAGCATCGCTTACATGATTCCCTAGGTATCAAATGATAGTGCCTGCAAGAACCATTCAATTATGGTTAGCGTACAGTACGGTCCCTTCATCTCATATATCCCGACCGATTCGACAACCATTGGTTTATCGAGAGTTGTCAATGAATCGATACTATGTGTCATGTCGTAGTTGCATCGATGGTGTAATCTATGAAACCCCTTTCATAATTACCACCATACTCTGATCAGAGATTTCAAACTACATATACATGAAAAACACATAGGATATCCATACCCGTAGGTAAGCGGTGAATCCCCGACTACAATGCATCGACTCCTATATGTTTCGACAGAACACCCAACCTTGCCACCTGATGACCCCATGAGAGTCGGTAAACAAGTCAAAGTGTAATTCTAGCACATAGAGTCTCAATGTTGTCCCGGGTCATAAGGACTAATGGTGTACAACCATAAACTAGGACTTTTCCACTCGATAAGTGAGAACCACTTGGAAAGTCCTTTAATGGAGGGTTGTTCAGTGCACTCTACCAGGAGCACCTATCTGCATGCTCGGACATCACAATGTCCCCTACCAATGAAACATGGTACTCACATCGCAGATACTAGTCTCAAGCTCGAGCGGCCTATATCCTTCTTAGCGGCGGCTGAATCGACTAGGAACCGTTTAGAATATACAGTATTCCAAATATGAGTTTCATGATACTCATCATATGAGCATCCCATATTCTTTCTACTATTTGTATATTCAAGGGCTTTATCTATGCAACTAGCATGGGTATACAGATAAAGATGTGCCAAAACAATAATTTCAAATATTATTAAAATAAAGACTGTTTATACATAGAGTTTCATTGTGAACACTCGGCCAACACTTGGCTCGACGTGCACCTACTCTAACATATATCAATGCAGCAAATAATCATGCAACACATATAAGAATATATACTCGACCAGGATATCTCGTATATTACTTTCGTACCTCTATCACTGCAATCCTAATCCACAGGAAAAACTAGAACAACCAAGTCTAGTCCAAGTTCGAACAGTTCGTTCACTGACTACTTCGTTCCCTAGCTGCCCTGTCCAGACTACTCTCTGTCCTTTCCGGACTGCTCTGACCTGTCCGGACTGCCCTCTTCTTTCTGGACTGCTCTGTCCTGTCTTTTCCGGACAACTCTTGTAACGCCCCTAAAAATTTAAAAGTCCACACGAACCACATGCATTCAATTATTAAATTCTCTTGTATTTTAATTAAATGTTTTAATTGCATGAATTAATTACGTTGTGTATATTTGCATGTTTAAAATATATTTTTCTAAATGGTTGCATTAAAATGTATTTTTAAAGGTTATTCGTGTTGCGATCGAGGAAAGGAGACCGATGGCTGAAAAAATAGAAAATGATTTTTATTAAATAATTGTTTTAAATTATTTAAAATATGGGTGATGCTTTTACATTTTTTTTGAAAATAAGGGGTTTTGAGGCGATTTTATACGTCGGAACGTAATTTTTATCGGTGTTGGTTTTTCAACAAAAATATGAACTTGTGGGCAACCCGGCTATTAAATTCACAAACTTATTCAAGAAAAATGATTTTAATATTTTTAATTAAACACTAATGGGCTAAATGGGCCTAATTAACATGGTTAATGGGCTAAGCTAGCAATTAGAGTTTAATTAAGATTTTAAGCAATATTTAAACTAAAATCCCACCCCAAATCCTTCAAACCACACGGCCACCTTCCCCAATTGTCCTCAAACTCTCCCTCAAAAATACACGGCACACACATCATAAAATTAAGAGAAAAGCATCAAGGATTCTCCAGGAAATTCAAGCCAAGGTGTACGTCGCCGTTCTTCGCATCGTCGCTTCGTTTTCGTACGTAAAATACGCAAAGGCACGCATATTTCTTTCCTTCAAACATCATAAAACCATAGTAATTGTTTATGCATAATTTTTAAGAAATAACATAGCACACAAGTGAAATTTTCGTAACTACATGCCTATGTGTTCTAAAATTGTGTTTTTGATTTCCAAAATCATGTTTTATATGTGTTAAAGGGGCTGCCACGATATAGGTATTGATCAAGCATTGTTCTACATTTATTTAGACTCCTAAAACACCACCTAAGCACCACACACGAATCTGGACACAATCTGTAAGCAACTTGCTGTCATGGGAAACAAGGCGGTTCGGTTTTGGGTTCCTATGGCTCGGCTTGGTCACGACTTCTGTCCAGAGCTAGCCAGAATCGTAGAGGGATCAAGGGAAGAGTCCTAGCCATGCTAGGACTCGAGTTGAGTTGGCTGGGAGGAGTCCTTGACAAGGACTCCTCCCCGAGAGTTGCTAAGGAAGGGCACAGGTTCAACGCTGGTGCAGGAGCTGGGGGGCTCAGCCTGGGGTTCAAGGGCTAGGCTATGGTGCATCCTAAGGGTCTTAGGCGAGTGCTGGAGAGGCTGGTTTGAGATCCAAGTCGATGGTTAGAGTCCTAGTGTCTAATTCATTTTGATATTTGACATTTGACAAGTCTAATTCATTTTGATATTCGACAAGTCATAACTATTTATTTTAAATGCAAAAGTTTAGTTTTATCTTTTCAGTTAAATACGCGAGGACGGACCGGAGTTTGGAGATTAGTAATAAGATTAATAATAAGAAAAATATTCTTAAATTTAAATTAAGTCAAGGAATAATTTAATTTATAGAAAAAAAAATGTTTTAGGATTTATTAAATTAAATAGAGATAAGGAGTTAAATAAGTTCTTTTGAATCAACATTTAATTAAAGCTTAAATTAAAATATGTAAACAAATGGGGATAAATTAATTTAGGTATATTATATTCAAGAAATTAAACATAGCATTTAAATACTTAAATAATAAACCATGCAATGTCATGCAAGAGCTTATTCTAAATTAATGTGGTAATTCATTAAAATGTATAATGAGTATTTAAAAACCTTAAAAATTTAAAATACAAGAATTTAACAATATTTTACCATGCACAAATTAGTAACCTTCGGTCAAGCCAATTCAAAGGGTAGTAACTTTTTTTTTAAAGCACCTCTAATGGGGCTACATGATATATTAATTTCTTTAATATTTTAATTCACTAATTAGGATAATCCTAACACCATAATTCACCTTAATTCTTCTTCAACACATTAGCCTAGCAAAATAATGTGTACATGCAACAAGAATAAGAACAAGAACCTTGGCCAGCTAGGGAATGAAACATTTCAAATTCCCATTCAAAGCTTTCACTTGTAACCTTCCACCTTAATGCATATTATTACACCTTTAACACCCCTAATAACACTCATATTCATTGTCTAGCAAAACCACACTCTCACCTTTGAAAAATATCAGAAATAGGCTACTGAGATCGTGAGTTAGCAGCAAGAATGAATGAATAAGAACAGCTATAGCAAGGGTGAAGAAACATTTCAAATTCCCACTTGTAACTCTCAACTAAATGCAATTCAAGACTCACTTAACACCTCCTACATCATTCACCTTCCACTTTAACATTACCTACACCCATATGCTCGAAAATATCAGCAGGAATCAGCTGGAAAAATCTTGAAAACAGTAGCTTAAAAACAAGAGGAAAACTAACTCCGACTCCGCCGCTCGTATTCGTCGTATTGATTTGTTTTTGTCAAAACAAATTTCAGGCATGTATATGTTGTTTCCTTGCTCTTCAAACAAGTCCTATAAATATTTTTAAACCATTATATATGCATGATTCAAGCAATAAATCGAAAATGACGGCAACATTCCAAGAAAAAAATCTGCACAGAATTTTCTCATTTCTTTTGGTTCAACTTCACGGTTTGGTTGCTTTTCTGGATTACAGGTAGTTGCTCGATTCCAGGCTTCCATGGCTGCTTCTAGGCATGATATAGAGTGTGTTAGGGTGTTATTAGTCCATTGGTTTACACCCATAACCTCACAAATACAGAAATGACAGCAACTTAGTTCCAAATATACAGATTTGAGCCACGGTTCTTGTTATTGGTTGGTTAAGGAGTGTGTTTTAATCTTGGCTTTCCTAAGGACTGTAGCCATGGTTAGAACTCTTCCATACCATGTCTAGGATGTGACCAAGGTGTCTTTTCAAGGCTTCGTTCATGGTTCCCTCAAAATTTTTAAACAACACCAGAAGTGCATAATTCGAATTTTCCATTTCCTGTGTTAGTGTATTTTCGGTTTTGGGGTGTGGTTTGGATTATGGTTGGCTCCTAGCCCATAGCCATGGTTCATACAACACTCCATCATGTCTAGATCGAGCCATGGTCAATCAAATGGCCATTGGAACGACCCAAGACAGTAAAACAAGTCAATACATCACACTACACAGAAAGTTGTATTCTCGGGTGGGTGCTGTAATTGTCCTAGGTGTTTGCTAGGGTTGTGGTTGGCTTTTAGCCCTTAACCATGGTCCAAGCCATGCCTTAGGATGTTGGTAAGAGTCTTTGGTCGGTGGTTCAATCCAACGGCCATTTGTTTCAGATTTGTACACCAAATACGCACAGCAGCTACTGCTGAAATTTTTGTTTTTGACAGCAAGTTCAGTTTCGTTTCAGAGGTCATGTTTGAGTTCTTGGTTGGTTTTTAGCCCATGGCCTTGGACTGGACAGTACCTCAATGAGTTAGGAAGGTCATGTTTTTGGCCGTTTGTGATTTGGTTGAGTTTAGAGGTCGTACGAGAATTTACGGTGAAAGGTGCCAAAATGACTCTCGAAAGAGTGTTTTATGTTTTTGGATTCCTTTCACCCATTTTCTTGTTTTGCAATTCTTATGCATGTTTTTCAGTATGTTTGGGGTATTTTTAATTATGGTTAAACGTCGGTTTAATGTTGGTTCGGGTTGGTACTAAGACATGATTAAAAATCAAGTTGTTGGTCCTAATCGTCTCGTTTTTGG
>NW_027356536.1:0-257 GCF_012295235.1 Primulina huaijiensis | reverse complement strand
ACAAAACACACTATTACTCTTCTCATTTCCATGGTCAAATTGTCCTCAATATGTTAGTCGTCTAAGGGGTGAGGCCAGAACATGATTTTATACCCACCAATGGGGGCCAGAACATGGTTTTATACCCACCAATGGGGGCCAGAACAGAACATGGTTTTATACCCACCAATGGGGGCCAGAACAGAACTACAATTCTTGTCCCATTTCAAATACGAATCGTAACAGTGCAAAAGAATTCAGAAGTAACAGACAGAAGT
>NW_027356535.1:0-433 GCF_012295235.1 Primulina huaijiensis | reverse complement strand
GCTCTTCAATCAAGTCCTATAGATATTTTGAAACCATTATATAACAATGATTCAAGCTAAAACACGAAATTGACAGCAAGTTACCAAAATCTGTACACCAGAGCCCTTCCTTATCATGTTTAGGACGTGACCAAATCATCTTTTCAAAGCTTGTTTCATAGATCCCTTAGATTTTTACAGAAACATGACAAGAGCTCTTCGGTTTTCAAAATCTGATTTTTGGTGTGAGTAACTTTCGGTTTTGGAGATGTTGGATGAATTGTGGTTGGCTCCTAGCTCATAGCTCATAGCCATGGTTCATGCAACACTTCATCATGTCTAGATCGAGCCATGGTTGCTCAAATGGCCATTGGAACGATACAAGACAACAAAACAATGCAATACATCTCACTATACAGAAAGTGGCTCTCTCGGTTTTGAGCTGTGAGTGTCC
>NW_027356534.1:0-273 GCF_012295235.1 Primulina huaijiensis | reverse complement strand
TATTTTAAAGAGAAAAAAATATTTTTGTAAAAGCCGAAAATCATAAAGGAAAAAAAAAATTTCTAGTACTTTTAAAACAATAAAAAGGGCAGGACGTTTCAGTTGGTATCAGAGCCAGGTTCCTGTAAAGGGTTGTGCCACCATCAGTGCCGGGAAGATCAGTCATCAAGCCTCAAGTTGTAAGTTTTACATGCTTTATGAGATTTAATAGGTTGTTACCTGCGTGAAGATATGAATATTATGTTTACGTTACATGTTTATGGGCTTTTTGAG
>NW_027356533.1:0-896 GCF_012295235.1 Primulina huaijiensis | reverse complement strand
TCTTGGAACCACACAGCTCGCGCATATGCGCGCCCACTCTTCGAGCATATGCGCGAGACCTTCTGGTCATGCACTCAACAATTCCAATCCAATCTCGACGTGCTCTGTCTATAATCATATCAATCAATCAAATACTCATCTCAGATTAACAGGATAAAATCTCGGGCATTAAATTTCTCCCCCTCTAAGATATGATTTCGTCCCCGAAATCTCAGGCAATCAATCAAAGCTTGTAAAGTAAGCAATATAATCAAAAGCTAAATAAATACTCACGTCAAGAAAATAATNAAAAGCTAAATAAATACTCACGTCAAGAAAATAACTCTGGATATTTATGTCTCATCTCTGATTCTGCCTCCCATGTCGCTTCTTCAGTGCCATGACGACTCCATTGGACTTTCACCATCGGAATAGTCTTTTTTCTGAGCTGTTTGTCTTTCCAATAAAGAATCTGAATTGGCTGTTCAATATAACTCAAAGTGTCGTCAAGCTCGGCTTCATCAGGCTGAATGACATGAGAAGCATCAGGCATATATTTACGCAGCATCGATACATGGAAGACATCATGTATCCCAGATAGAGAAGGCGGAAGAGCAAGTCGATATGCCCGATCGCCAATCTTTTCAAGAATTTCGTACGGTCCGATGTATCTAGGAGACAACTTACCGTGTTTGCCAAATCTAACAACACCTCTGAAAGGTGAGATATTCAGGAATACTCTGTCTCCTTGTTCAAACATTAACGGTCGACGACGTACATTCGCATACTTGGCTTGTCTATCCTGAGCTGTCTTCATTCTTTTCTGGATCAGTCTTACTTTATCAAGTCATCTCTCGGATCATATCAGGCCGAAGCTCTTGTACTTCTGAGATGTCATCCCAATACAGCGGAGATCT
>NW_027356532.1:8509-9671 GCF_012295235.1 Primulina huaijiensis | reverse complement strand
AAAATCACAATACGCTAGATTTTAATATTCATTATATTAAAATCACAGATTACAAGAAAAATTAGTATTTCATATGTACCAATTTATATATATATATTTTTGATCAATTGATATAAAATATATAATAGATGTGTTTATATATAGAGTTAAAAGATATGGTTTGTATGGTTGTTAACATGTATAATTGAAAGAATTTTTTTTGTAAAAGTATAATATATACTCACACATATTTTGTGAGTAAGTGGTGAGAAATGAGAAAACAATTAATAAATTTTTATTGATTATTAAAAAATGGTTAATTACAAGAATATAACTCCCCCATAAAAATAAATATTAATTAATAAAAAAATAGAAGATAAATAATGGACTACAAAGTTTTTTGTTCATTGTAATTTTTTTCTAGATTTGATTGATGTACTATAAATGTGTTCTAAAAAAAAACCATCAATCAATATGTTCTAAAAAAAATAAATATTTGTTTGTGTTGGATAAGTTTCAAAGGTAGTCGAATGTATCTGTTATATAAATGTTTATATATATAAACATTTATGGTAGAATTTTTGGGAAAAAAAAAATTTTATGTCATTGTAAAACTTTGCAGCCACGTTAATAAAAAAAAAGAAAAAGAAAAAAAAAAGATTTTATTCTTTGAAAATTTTCCTATTTTGTTTTCAATGTTAGTTTATTTAATTGTCTGTTTTAATAATTTACTTTTTTCAATGAGAGTTAATATTAATTCAAAGTCCATGAGTGTAAATCAGCTATCCATTAAATATTTTGACCAGAAAGAATATGGAGTTGAGGCTTTTACAAAAAAATTCTCGATATTATACATGTTATGGTGGGTGGTGTGAATTATCTTTTTAATTATATTATCATAAAAAATTTAGAAATTAAATATATATATATATTTTTACTTTATATATTATTTGAAAATAATAATAAAAGCACATCTAATTATATATAATTATATTAAATGTTTGTTTTTAAAATGAATATGTTTGTATATTTGAATATATAAAAGGAATAAAGAATCTAGGCTGTGATTTTGCCGATAAATTTTATTACTAAGGGACTAGTAATAAGATAGTGTGGGGCTGTGATGAAACTTAAAATTAATAATTTATTAAATGTTAAAACCTATATTTTAAAATTTTAGTTT
>NW_027356532.1:6364-8408 GCF_012295235.1 Primulina huaijiensis | reverse complement strand
AAAATATCAAAAGGAGGACAAATTTACTTTCACCATGACCAGCATATAGTAAAAAAATCATAACTATTTCAATATTTAACCAAATGAGGTGAACCAAGTCGCCAAATTCATCTACAGACAATTCCCCACATGTTTGCTGTTTTGAGCAGAGTCAAATTCGGTGATTAAAGTCATGGAACAAAGTATTGAAAGAAGGGACATGGAATTGAAGTTGGAGGAGACAAAGACTACTACTACAACTACATGACATTAATAAAATTTTTGACCCTTTCTCTCATTTTGCCTATAAATAAAGGCCTTGTGCTAGCTTGAGAATCATTCTATCTCATTGTAAAATATAGTGTGAGTGTGTATAAAAGTTCTAAGTTCCAATACATTTTTTATTTTCCCAATTATGAGTGATGTTTTTAGTGTTGATCAAAAGTAAGCTCATGGAAAGCTAAATCTATTATGTCTAGGTGAAGATGATGAATTCTTGGTGAAGTAAGATTGTTTATATTTTGTATATTCTTTCTATATTTCTTTTCATTTTGCTAATTTCTTTTTATTGTAGGTATAAAAATGAATTATTTGTTGTTATCAATTTACATCAAATTCTTGATACCATTGAAGTGGTTATCTTGATTTGTTGTTTAATTTTGATAAATTAAATATTTCATCAATTATTATTGTTATATTATACATATATATATATATATATAAATATTTATATAGTTATATCATATATTTCATTTATCGGAACGAACTTTTACTTTCCGCATCTAACATTTACTTTATCGCAACTAACTTTTACTTTCCCGCATCTAACATTTATTTTATCGCAAATAACTTTTATTTTTTGCAACTAATTTTTACTTTCCCGCAACTAACTTATTAAATCATATATTTCATTTAGGCAATATCGTAGCTGTGCTGGTTGTTCTAAATGAAATATAATTATTTAATTTAACATTTACTTTATGCAGTTATACATTTATATAGTTATATATATAATCATAGGTACCATATATAAAATATCGGTGAATTCGGTATTTTCTATTGTGGGAGCTATATTATATTAGGTGTGTGTTTAAATATTAAATTTTCATGGAACCATTATTTATGGTGGTTTCCTTTGTTTTACTTTTAGTTAAACAATATTGCATAAACCAAGAATAAATCCTCGAGCCTTGACAAAATTTATAATTTGTATATTCGTTCTTGCATTTGGTAATCTATAAATTAATAAATTTAAACTTAAAATAACATCTCTGTGGATCGATCTCGTACTTACGAAATATATTACTTGCAGACAACCTACACTTGGGTGGTTGATAATTTAAGTAGTAACAGTATGTAAACTTCAGAGATCTATTTATGGTCTAAAGCAGGCATCTAGGAGTTGTAACCTCAGATTCGACAGTACAATTAAAGAGTTTGGTTTTACTAAGAATCCTAAGGAATCCTGTGTTTATAAGAAGGTTAGTGGGAGTGCTGTGACATTCCTGGTGCTTTATGTTGATGACATTCTACTCATTGGGAATGATGTAGGAATGTTGCAATCAACTAAAATATGGTTAGCAAGTAAGTTCTCGATGCAGGACTTGGGTGAAGCATCTTTTGTATTGAGAATACAGATCTATAGAGATAGATCGAGAAGATTGCTTGGTCTCACCCAGTCTACATACATTGATACCATCGTGAAGCGGTTCTGGATGGATGAGCCCAAGAGAGGACATATACCAATGTGTCATAGCGTGACCCTATCCAAGTCTATGTCTCCCAAGACTGATGCAGAGATAGCGGCGATGACCAGCATTCCTTATGCATCTGCAATTGGTAGCATCATGTATGAGATGATATCTACACGTCCTGACGTGGCTTTCGCACTAAGTGTAGTGAGTAGATATCAATCGAACCCTAGTCTTCCACACTGGAAAGCTGTGAAAGACATCCTCAAGTATTTGAGAAGGACTAATAAGTTGTTCTTGGTCTATGGGGGTGGAGAACTGAAATTGGAAGGCTATACCGACTATAGCTTCCAAAGCGATATCGATGACTCGAA
>NW_027356532.1:0-6044 GCF_012295235.1 Primulina huaijiensis | reverse complement strand
TCTTTATTTTAATAATATTTGAAATTATTGTTTTGGCACATCTTTATCTGTATACCCATGCTAGTTGCATAGATAAAGTCCTTGAATATACAAATAGTAGAAAGAATATGAGATGCTCATATGATGAGTATCATGAAACTCATATTTGCAATACTGTATATTCTAAACAGTTCCTAGTAGATTCAGCCGCCGCTAAGAAGGATATAGGCCGCTCGAGTTCGAGACTAGTATCTGAGATGTGAGTACCATGTTTCATTGGTAGGGGACATTGTGATGTCCGAGCATGCAGATAGGTGCTCCTGGTAGAGTGCACTGAACAACCCTCCATTTAGGACTTTCCAAGTGGTTCTCACTTATCGAGTGGAAACGTCCTAGTTTATGGTTGTACACCATTAGTCCTTATGACCCGGGACAACATTGAGACTTTATATGCTAGCATTACACTTTGACTTGTTTACCGACTCATATGGGGTCATCAGGTGGCAAGGTTGGGTGTTCTGTCGAAACATATAGGAGTCGAGGCATTGTAGTCGGGGATTCACCGCTTACCTTCGGGTATGGATATCTTATCTGTATGTAGTATAAAATCTCTGATCAGAGTGTTGGTGGTAATTATGAAAAGGGTTTCATAGATTACACCATCGATGCAACTACCACATGACACATAGTATCGATCCATTGACAACTCTCGATATACCAATTGTTGTCGAATCGGTCGGGATATATGAGTTGAAGGGACCATAGTGTACGCTAACCATAATAGAATGGTTCTTGCAGGCACTATCATTTGATACCTAGGGAATCATGTAAGCGATGCTGCTAGGCGTTTAACATGATTGGTTGTGTAATGCCCAAGTATTTTATGTTGATAATCTGAGATTAATACTTATAGCTTGTTGTGATTATAGACAGGCCACTCCGAGATATGATTTGAGTTGGCATGTGTATTGTGTTGTGCGAGGACAGAAAGTCTCGTGCATATGCGTGAGCATGGCAGAAGACCTCGCGCATATGCGCGAGAAGAGGGCGAGCATATGCGCGAGTAAGGGAAGAGAAGAGGTGCCAAGACAGTAAGTCTCGCGCATATGCGCGAGGAGAGGGCGTGCATATGCGCAAGCAGATGAGAAGCCAAGACGCCGAGACAGAGTGTCTCGCGCATATGCGCCGAGGAAGGTCGCGCATGTGCGCGAGACGTGCTGACAAGAGATGAGCCACATGGCTTGGACATGCAATATAAGATATGAAATGCTTTCATTTCCTTCACTTGCAGCAAGAAAGAGACCAAGGCTTCAAGGAAATTCTCAAAGTTCTTCTTCGCTTAGAATTTGATTTTGCAAGATCCGTCTATCAGAAATTGAATCCGAACACAGTTCTGATATCCTTTCGTCAACAGCTACAAAAAGACGTAAGTTTTATTGCTTTCTGATATGATTGGAAATTATGATAGCGAAGGAATCAAATATGATTAATGTGTGGTGTTCTTGAGATAGTAGACATCGTATAATCGAAACCAGATCGAAGAACGGATACCATATGAAATTGTTATGATTTTTCAGATTTGATTTGATGAGATTATACAGATTTGGTATCAGATTATGTTCTTGATTGATTATGAGATATTGAGATTGGTATATACTGATTTTGTATGTATTGCCGGTATTTTGAGATTGTACCGTCATGCTGTCAGAATTTTATAAGATTGAGATATCTTGTTTGAATGGAATAGGGATACAATATATTCGATTGTCATTGCCAGATTGAGTATTGACAGCTTCGAATTCAAGACTTCGACTTCGTCAGATCGACAAAAGAAATGTATAAATCAATGTTGAACCGGGAGGATATAACTCGAGTTAGATCTGACTTGAGTTTCCATAAATCACATACTTATTTTATTGCATTGATGTTTGCAAGTTATGAGATTGATATGCTTAGTCTATTGAGTTATAGCAAAGCATGTATTGAGTCAGGGCGGAGGTGCCTAGTCAATGGCGGAGGTGCCAAGACACTGGATGCTTGGTTTATATCGATGTTGCGTAGGAGCGGATCGGCTTCTATTGCGGAGATTCGGTATCTTATGCCAATGTCCAGGAAGCGGGATCCCTAGATTATACATGAGTTGAGTCTTATATGTTGAGTTACGAGTTTATTTACAGTTTTATTTTGATTCATGTCTTTCAGATTATGATACACGCTATTGATATCTGTTGCATGCTTTTATATCGATTCATATGATTGCGTGTACACATTGTTTATACTGGGAATATTATTCTAACCGGAGTTATCCGGCTGCTGTTGTGTCTTTATGTGTGCATGACAACAGGTGGGACAGGATCAGGGTCAAGAAGAGGATGAGAGAACAAGATTAGCGTGGAGATTCGGACCCAGCAGTAGAATAGGTTTCATCACTTGATATGTAGTTGTTGAACCCTAGTTTGATATGGATCTATGTTGTATAAGACTTGTACTTTTAACTTGTGATATGTATATCATATTGATTACATTATGTTCCGCACGGTATTTTAAAAAAACTAAAATTTTAGACCCAATTGATTTAATTGATCCAATTATTCCCAAGAATGATTAAGAAATGAATTAGCGTCCGGGTCCCCACAGCAGGTAGTATCAGAGCAGTAGGCTCCTTTAGCATGAGATAGAAGCTAATGAGCGGGGTAGATTGAGTTTTCTTTCCTACTTCTTTGTGCTAACATGTTTACTGCTTTGGAATATACATGTTTACCTTATTTGATTGGTAACATGTATTCTTGAGAATGAATCAGAACCGATTCTGGATCAGAAGTAAGATGATCAGAAGGGGACTGAGACAGATTTGTCAATTATGATTGCTAACCCTTTTGATAATCAGATATGCCTCCTCTAAGAATCCCAGAACAGGGCAGTACCTCTGCGAATCCAATGGATGTGATAGCAACACCGATGGAAACCTTGTTGAAGAGATTTCAGTCGTTCCATCCACCGACTCTGAAGGGTACTGAGATTTGAGTTGAGTGTGAGAGTTGGCTAGATGACATTGAGATTGTAAGGCCCGAGAATTTTNTCTGAAGGGTACTGAGACTTCAGTTAAGTGTGAGAGTTGGCTAGATGATATAGATATGCNAATCGGACATGATTTGTTGATAATTGATGTGATTATAGATGTATTGTATGGGACCGGAAAAGACGAGAGAATATACAAAATGTGTGCGAGGTAGGCAGAGGACCTCGCGCATGTGCGCGAGACAGGGCGCGCATATGCGCGAGGTGGTGTGCTTCAAAATTTTAAGTCCAGAGAACCTCGCGCATATGCGCGGAAGAAGGGCGTGCATATGCGCGAGCTGTTAAAAAGAGAAATTCCGAGACCCGTAGGTCTCGCGCATATGCGCCGGTTGGTGTCGCGCATATGCGCGAGACGTGCAACACCAAGAGATGATCCACNATCAATGGACTGAATCCCGAGATCTTTACACTTGTAAATGCAGGGCGACCGAATAATTTTGCTGATANAGTTGCAGAAAAGGATTCAAAGCTTCATCCAAACTTAGGAAGTGGGTTGGGCAAGATCTAACTATCCGAATTGCAATCCGACTACATTTCCGTGCTCCTCTCGTTAACGGCTACAAAAGGATGTAAGTTTTATTCATTTCCAGTAAGGTTTGAAAATATGATAGTGAAGGAATCAGATATGATTAATATATGGTGTTCTTGGGATGTTAGACATCGTATAATTGAAACTGGATTGAAGAACAGATTGTTTATAAAATTGTTATGATTTTCGGGAGGAATTGAGGGAGAATTGATATCAAATTTGTATTGTTACGAATTATGAGTTGAGATTGCTATCTGTTGATATTTGTATTGTTGGGTATATTGAGATTGTGCAGTTATGCTGTCGAAACAGAATTTGAGTTAGTTCTTAGTATATCCAATATTGAATTGATTAGTGTATTGATATTGTACTCCTCGATATTGTCATTCCCAGATTGAGTATTGACAGGCCTTGAGTTCGAGACTTCGACAGAGTCAGATTGACGACACGAAAGGTATAAAGCAATGTTGATTCGGGATTGCACAACTCGAATTAGATTCGATTCGAGTTTCCCAAAATCACATACTAGATTTCTAAACCTTGCTATGCTTGTGTTTTATCTTGATTTATTTACACGCATTGAGATAGGAGAGTCATTGGCAGATTTCCCAAACTTTCTAGATGTTCGGTGGTATCGAAGCATAGGAGAAGATCGATTTCGATTGTAGATATTCGATACAGACAGTACCGAAGTATAGGAATAAGACGTACCGCCACCACGATTGGGAGAGTAGGTGGGAGAATTGTTACGTCTTATTCACACCGGGATCCCTAGACTTAGATATGAGTCGAGCCAAAGAATAAGAGTCAAAGAGTTTTACCCGTAACTGATATATGTTTTATTATTTTGTGTTTATTTGCATGACATGCATGTATACATGTTTTATACTGGGATTTGTTCTCACTGGAGTATCCGGCTGTTGTTGTGTCTGTATGTGTGCATGACAACAGGTGGGACAGAATCAGGGTCACGCAGAGGATGAGAGAGCGAGGGTAGATTGGTGATTACGGGCATAGCAGAGGAACTAGTAGTGTTTACATTTGATATATAATGTGTAATAAACTCTAGTTTGTACGATTTGAATGGAACCAGACGTGAATCTACTTTTGTTAAAATAAAATGAGGATGTCATTTGTGTATGATTTATATACAATTGTTTTCGTTATTAAAAGCAAAATTTTGACCCACATTATCTAGCAAAGATCCACTTAATCCCAAAGATAATTGAGTTAGAGCCCAGGTCTCCACAGAGATGCTGTTTAATTCATTGGACTACACAGATGAGCGGAGAGTTAAACTGATTGGGCACCAATTGCATGACGTTGCAAAGAATTGGTGGATCACAACCAAGAGAGCATTGGAGCATCGAGGTACGACTATCACTTGGAAGGTCTTTAAAGATGAATTCTATCAAAGATTTTTCCCAGTATCGTATAGAAAAGACAAGGGAGCAGAGTTTGCCAATTTTAGACAGGGTCAGTTGAAAATTGAGGAATATGTGGCCAAGTTCTCTACCTTGTTGCGGTTTGCTCCACATGTTTCTGAAAATGACGAAGTTGTTGCTGCAGTTCATCAATGGACTGAATCCCGAGATCTTTACACTGGTAAATGTAGGGCGACCGAATAATTTTGCTGATGCACTGAACAGAGCAAAGGGAGCTGAAGCCGGCCAGATTAGGCAGAAAAGAGCTTCGTATGTTGCCCCAGCACCAAGACCACAACAACAGTCCTCAACTCAGATTCCCCAACCACCTCCCCGATTTGAAAGTGGTGTAGCAGCAGTGGAAAGAAAGATCTGTTGAAAGCCAAAGAGAAACAGTTTAAAAAGTCTGACAGTAGTTCTTCTAGCTCCAGTGGTTCCAGACAGAGTTATACCGGGGCTTATTGCAGGACTTGTGGAGGGAGACATCCCACAGAGCAATGCCAAGGATTACTTGGTAGTTTTCGCATCTGTAGACAGCAGGGACATTTTGCTAGACTATGTCCACAGAGAGGTTCCCAGGGATCCTAGGGAGCAGAATCAGCTAGATCAAGGGCACAACCTGATAGACGAGCACCTACTGTTCACTCGTTCCAGCCAGCACCTACCCAGTCACAGCCAAGGCCAGGAGGAACCCAGATGGTTAGCCAGCCTCCTAGACAGCAGGCCAGAGTGTTTGCATTGATTGAGGAACAGGCCTAGGACGCACCTGATGATGTTGTTTTAGGTAACCGTACTCTTTGTGGTTATACTGCATATGTATTGATAGATACAGGTGCATCCCATACATTTATTTCGGAGAGATTTGAATTGATTCATGCGTTGCCTGTGGCATCTTTATCTGCTGTAGTTATGTCTCTTCTCCTTTGGGGACATGATTGATATCAGTGAATTCTGTTAAACCTTGTATGCTACAGTATGATGGCCATGCAATTGAATTAGATTGTATTGTACTTGGGTTGTCTGATTTTGACTGT
>NW_027356531.1:0-224 GCF_012295235.1 Primulina huaijiensis | reverse complement strand
TTTCATGAACAGCTTCCTGGATCCATTTTGGTAATCCTGAAATTTCTGGGAAGCTTGGAGATGTGGTATAGACTGAGGCAAGAGCCCCGAATTCATACCAAGCTTTGACCTCCTTTGGATATGAATTTTGTTTCATCCATACCCTAGGATATTTTTCTGAAACATCAACCCTGTTAGTAGCTGGGTTAATGCCTACTCTTTTTTTTAATTTCTCCCAGTTTTGT
>NW_027356530.1:0-454 GCF_012295235.1 Primulina huaijiensis | reverse complement strand
TTCTTCTGAGTCAACTGAGTGATTGGCTTCGCTATACTGGAAAATCTCAAAGGAATCATCGATAGTACCCTGCCAGACCCATGAAACTGCGTATTTCTGGCACAGAAGTCGGTCTAGGCCAACTAATCACTGCCTCGATTTTGCTCTGATCGACAGATATACCATCTCCAGATATAATATGCCCCAAAAACACCACCCGTCTCAACCAAAACTCACACTTTGACAGTTTAGCATAAAGTTTCTCATTTCTCAGTGTCTGCAACACAATTCTTAAATGTTCGGCATGCTCAGTTCTACTTTTAGAATATACCAGCATATCATCAATAAAAACAATAACAAACTCATCCATATATTTCTGAAAGACACGGTTCATCAGACTCATAAACACCGCTGGCGCATTCGTTAAACTAAAAGGCATGACAATAAACTCGAAATGTCCATACCTGGTTCGGAA
>NW_027356529.1:0-808 GCF_012295235.1 Primulina huaijiensis | reverse complement strand
ATATCTTTTAAATGTCCAACTTAAATCATAAAAATCAATAGACATCTAAAATCATAATTTAACGTATAAAAAATCATAAACATTTAAAACANAAAATCATAATTTAACGTATAAAAATTCAAAAACATTTAAAACCAACATTTTAACATATTAAATCGTAAACATTTAAAATAAACATTTTGACATAAAAATCAATAATCATATAAAATAAACGTTTTAGCATATTAAAAATCTATAAACATTTAAAATAGACATTTTAGCATATTAAATCATAAAAACATCCATAAACATTTAAAATAATCATATTAGCATATAAAACAGCATTCAAAGCACTGCCAAGACGTTTACTAATTTCTAGGTGTAAAATGACCGTTTTACCCCTAGACGTAAAATTTCACGTGACTTTTTCTTAATTTCATTGACTCTAACATGTCCCAAATAATTATTTAAGCCTAAATTAAAATTTCCATAATTTTATTTAGCTTAAAAACTAGACTTTTTACTTAATTCGTAATTAGTCGTTCTGAAAACGTTTTAATCCCGAAAAATCCCAAACCTTAATATAAAATTTCCAAATTAAAAACTTGGCCTTTTAATAATTATTTGAGCTTAAATATAATTTTTCATAATTTTATTAAGCATAAATCTAGGTGTTTCAATTAATTCTTGATTAATCGTTATTAATGCTTAGACGTACATCCCGGTTTTGACTCGTATTGACTCGAAACTTAACCAAACTTGAACCAAAGCTTAATAACACCTCAATAACCCATATTCAACCCAAATCAAGCCAATTATAACCCTTGAA
>NW_027356528.1:0-423 GCF_012295235.1 Primulina huaijiensis | reverse complement strand
TTCCAAAGCAACTTCCAAAGATAAGAAATGTTAAAAGTAAAAAAATTACGTAGACTTTGATTCATCTATACCTTAAGGTATAGTTTGTTACATTGAATAAGATAGATATTGATAAATAATCATCTTTATCCCATGTTTGGTACTTTTTTAGAAAGCTCATGATAATATAATGGGCCTACGATAAATAATTTTATACAAGGATAAAATATCCATTTTATGATATGTGATAATTTTAATTTAATGATAAAAAAACACCAACAAATGACTTAATTACCCTCAATATATAAAAATCCTAAACTCCTATAAATGAATTTTATAAATCTCAATAAAATTATTAGTATCACTCGATTAACTTTAAAAATTGATATTTGACTTGATTTACAAAATCAAGAGTTCAATTATCATATTTATATAATATATAAA
>NW_027356527.1:0-203 GCF_012295235.1 Primulina huaijiensis | reverse complement strand
ACATGCTTCAGGATGGCGGCGTGAGCAATTGGGGCAAACTGGATGATCAAAAGTCCTCGGGGTTGGGTGTCCCCGCTGCTGCTGCTGCTGTTGACCTCTGTTTCTAGGCGGCCCGTGAAAAGGCCTCTTGTTCTGCTGCTGATGCTACTGAGGAGGAAGGCGGTGTGGTACCTGGGCTGGTCGCTTCCCCAAGCGATCTCTCT
>NW_027356526.1:0-250 GCF_012295235.1 Primulina huaijiensis | reverse complement strand
AGAAGATAGAGGTTTGGCAATTTTTGAAAAATCTTTAATAAACCGTCGATAAAAACCGGCGTGGCCTAAAAAACTTATAACTCCTTTTATGGATGTCGGAGGTGGTAAGTTCTTGATAATTTCCACTTTTGCCTTATCCACCTCCATTCCACACTCTGAAATCTTGTGCCTAGGACAATTCCCTCTTGTACCATGAAGTGGCACATCTCCAAATTCAGCACCAGGTTCGTCTCCTCGCACCGTCTCAACA
>NW_027356525.1:0-20823 GCF_012295235.1 Primulina huaijiensis | reverse complement strand
GAGCAGAAGCTGGGTTGCTTAGGCAACGAAGCACTTCTTATGCCGTTCAGACTCCTAGACCACCCCTATTCTCGGGTCAGTATCAGCAACCACCTCCCAGATTCGAGAGTGGTGGTAGCAGCAGCGGGAGAAAAGACAGTTTGAAAGCGAAGGGGAAGCAGTTCAAGAAATCAGGGAGCAGTTCGTCGAGCTCCAGTGGGCCGAGACAGACAGGGTTGGGCCAGAGATCAGAGTATACAGGGGTTTACTGTAGTTCTTGTGGAGGTAGACATGCCACCGAGCAGTGTCAGGGCGTGATGGGTCGCTGCAACATTTGCAGACAGCAGGGCCACTTCGCCAAGGTCTGTCCATAGAGAGGTGCACAGCAGACTCAGAGTATAGGAGCATCTGGCCCTGTAGCTCAGCCAGAGAGGCAGGCGTCATCTGTTCATTCGTTCCAGCCAGCCCCTACATCGACACAGCCCAGAACTCAGGGGTAGCCAGACGGTGAGCCAGCCGTCGAGACAGCAGGCTCGAGTGTTTGCGCTGACAGATAAGCAGGCTCAAGATGCCCCTGATGACGTTATAGCAGGAAACTGTTCTATTTGCGGTTATCCTGCTTATGTACTGATGGACAATGGTGCATCACATACGTTCTTATCTGAGCGTTTTGCATTGACATATGCATTGCCTATTGAGTCGTAGTCTACTGTACTGTCTGTCTCTTCTCCTTTGGGGACAGGGTTGATATCAGTGACATCTGTTAGATCGTGTTTACTACAGTATGATGGGCATGAGATAGATTTAGACTGTATTTTACTTGGGTTATCTGGTTTTGATTGCATTATTGGCATCGACATGCTAACCAAGTGCAGAGCGACAGTAGACTGTTTCCACAAGATTGTTAGATTCAGACCAGAGATGGCTGAAGAGTGGAAGTTCTACGGCAAAGGGTCTAGAGCTAGAATTCCTTTGATTTCAGTATTGTCTATGAATCGATTACTACAGAAAGGAGCAGAAGGGTTCCTTGTCTATTCAGTTGATTTACTGAAATCGAGTTCTACCTTGGCAGATGTGCCAGTGGTTTGTGAGTTTGCAGATGTGTTCTCCGATGAGATTCCGGGATTGCCTCCAGTCAGAGAGGTAGATTTTAGCATCGACCTAGTACCAGGTACGGTTCCTATTTCTCGAGCTTCTTATAGAATGGCACCGATAAAGTTGAAAAAATTGAAAGAACAACTTGAAGATTTGCTGGCCAAGGGATATATCAGACCGAGTGTATCTCCTTGTGGCGCACCAGTGCTATTCGTGCGAAAGAAAGACGGTTCGATGAGATTGTGTATCGATTACCGGCAACTGAATAAGGCAACAGTAAAGAACAAGTACCCATTGCCACGCATCGACGATTTGTTTGATCAGTTGCAGGGATCCTCTGTCTATTCCAAGATCGACTTGCGATCTGGATAACATCAGCTGCGAGTCAGAGATTCAGATATACCGAAGACTGCATTCCTAACCAGGTATGGACATTTCGAGTTTATTGTCACGTCTTTTGGTTTAACGAATGCGCCAGCGGTGTTTATGGGTCTGATGAACCGTGTCTTTCAGAGGTACTTGGATGAGTTTGTGATTGTCTTTATAGATGATATTTTGGTGTATTCCAAGAGTCTGATTGAGCATGCTGATCATTTGAGAACTGTATTGAGAATTCTGAGATTAGAGAAATTGTATGCTAAACTGTCAAAATGTGAGTTTTGGTTGAGACAGGTGGTGTTTTTGGGGCATATTATATCTGGAGACTGTATATCTGTCGATCCGAGCAAAGTCGAGGCAGTGATTAGTTGGTCTAGACCGACTTCTGTGCCAGAGATACGCCGTTTCATGGGTCTGGCAGGATACTATCGACGTTTAATCCGAGATTTTTCTAGTATAGCGAAGCCAATCACTCAGTTGACTCAGAAGAATGCGCCTTTTATCTGGTCAAAAGCATGTGAGTCGAGCTTCGTAGAGTTGAAGAAGAGATTGACTAGTACTCCAGTCGTTACGATACCTTCAGGTACGGGGGATTTTGTTTTATATTGTGATGCATCTCACAGAGGACTAGGATGTGTTCTTATGCAGCGAGGACATGTGATTGCATACGCTTCAAGACAGCTGAAGCCACACGAGAGTCGATACCCAATTCATGATCTTGAATTGGCGGCTATCGTTTTTGCATTGAAGATCTGGCGTCACTATCTGTATGGGGAGAAATTTGAGATCTACTCTGATCACAAAAGCCTGAAGTATCTGTTTTCTCAGTCAGAGTTGAATATGAGACAGCGACGATGGCTTGATCTGCTGAAAGACTTTAATTACGAGATCAAGTACTATCCAGGGAAGTCGAATGCAGCAGCGGATGCTTTGAGTCGAAAGGTATGTTCCTTATCCTTGTCGACGATAGGTGTTTCGAATATGATAAAATATTGTTGCTTTTCTGGATTAGCATTTGATACAGATAGTAGATCGTTGCGACTTGCCACTATTCAGTGTGAACCCGATTTGATTGTTCGCATCAAAGAGGCACAAAGAACCGATCAGAGTGTTCAGAAGTCGATTGACATGGTCAGATCAGGACATATTTCTGAGTATCAGGTACGTGATCATGTTTTGTATGTGAATAACAGTCTTGTAGTGCCAGATGTTTCAGATTTGAAACAACAGGTACTGTCAGAAGCGCACTGTAGTCGGTTCAGTATTCATCCTTGTGGCAGGAAGATGTACAATGATCTGAAAACACAATTCTGGTGGAAACATATGAAGACAGATATTGCAGAGTTTGTGTCTAAGTGCTTGAATTACCAACAGGTGAAGGCCGAAAGAAAGAAGCCCGGAGGGTTACTTCAGAGTTTAGCTATTCCTGAATGGAAATGGGATCACATTTCCATGGATTTCGTCACGAAGTTACCACGATCATTCCGAGGCTGCGATGCGATTTGGGTTGTGATAGATAGATTGACCAAATCCGCATGCTTCATTCCGTACAAGATGACGTACAGATATGATCAGATGGCCGAGATATATGTCCGAGAGGTGGTCAGATTACATGGTGTGCCGAAGACGATCGTATCAGATCGTGATCCACGATTCACTTCACACTTTTGGCACAGTCTACAGCAGGCTCTAGGTACGACTTTACACTTGAGTACTACTTACCATCCCCAGACAGACAGACAGTCAGAGCGGACTGTCCAGACTTTAGAAGATATGCTGAGAGCTGTAGTACTAGATTTTGGTACTAGTTGGCAAGATTCACTAGCTCTTTGTGAATTCTCGTACAATAACAGCTACCAGACTAGCATCGAGATGGCACCGTTCGAAGCTTTATACGGAAAGAAGTGCAGATCTCCGTTGTACTGGGATGACATCTCAGCGGTACCAGAACTTGGGCCTGATATGATTCGTGAGGTGACTGAGAAAGTAAAGATAATTCAGAAGCGAATGAAGACGGCACAAGATAGACAGGCGAAGTAAGCGAACATCAGACGTAGACCGTTAGTGTTTGAGCAGGGAGACAGAGTATTCTTGAAGATTTCTCCTTTCAGAGGCGTTGTCAGATTTGGCAAACGTGGGAAATTGTCTCCGCGATACATCGGTCTATAAGAGATTCTCGAGAAGATAGGAGATCGTGCCTATCGACTCGCCATTCCGCCTTCTCTATCTGGGATACATGACGTCTTTCATGTATCGATGTTGCGTAGATATATGCCAGATAGTTCTCAGGTCATTCAACCTGAAGAAGCCGAGCTAGATCAGACTTTGAGTTACGTGGAGCAGCCAATTCAGATTCTTGATCGAAAAGAGAAACAGCTTAGAACGAAGAATATTCCGTTGGTGAAAGTCCAGTGGAGTCGTCATGGCACTGAAGAAGACACTTGGGAGACAGAATCAGAGATGAGACAGAGATATCCCGAGTTATTTTGATGATGTGAGTTCCTGTTTAGATTTTTGTCATTGCTTCTTTTACTTGCTTTGATTAATTGCCTGCGAGTTCGAGGACGAACTTATATCTAAGAGGGGGAGAAATGTAATGCCCGAGATTTGATTACTGTGGTCAGATGGTACTGAATTGTTAGAATTAAGGTTGTAGGAACTCAAATGGAAAAGCCGGGCGTCGGTACAACTCAAGATCCAAAATTTGTACAGAAGTCGTGGCGCCTGAGCGGTAGAAAGAGACCGCTCGAGCGCCAATGGTTACCAAGAAAAGTTCTCGGACAGAAAGTCTGGCGCCGGAGCGGTGGTTTGTGACCGCCCGAGCGCCAGGGGATAACACTAAAAGTTTTCGGACAGAACATCTCGCGCCCGAGCGGTATTATGTGACCGCCCGAGCACCGCTTAAGATTTGGGAAAAATTAGACAAGTGTCCTAGCCATGCAATTTAATGTGCTGAGTCTTCATTTCAGCTGTTTATCACCGAGAGAAACTTCAGAAAACCTCCATGGAAGCCTCAAAAATTCTCCTAGCTTAGAATTGAGCTTGTGCAAGAGTTAGCCATCCAAATTTCGATACGAATATAGATTCATGCTCTTCATGCCATAAGCTTCAAAAGGATGTAAGTTTCATTCATTTCCTGCATGATTTGAGATATTGGTGTTGAGGAAATTCTGATTTGAGGTATATTATGTGTTCTTGAAATTATAAGCAACGTTTATTCGCAATCGGATCGAATAACGAAACCGTATATGTTATTATCGGTTTTTTTCAGCTATGTATGAGTTAGGTGATGCGAACACAGATGTGCACGTCCCAAGGAAAGCATGGAATCCCTAAGAGTTACCTGCGGAACCAATCACGAGGGGACGACTGAAGAAGTTTAAAGAGGCGTTACATGGGCTTATGAGCAAGGAAGGACTTACAAGCAAGGTGCAAAGTGCTGAAGGGTTCATGATGCATGGGAATAAGTTTGGGAGCCAAAGGAACATTATTCAGGTGATAAATGAAGAGGAGTCCTGCAGCTTCGGCGCCCGAGCGGCCAAACATTACCGCCCGAGCGCCACACTTACTGTCCAAGGAGAAAATTTCCAGAACCCTCGGCGCCCGAGCGGTCACATTCTACCGCCCGAGCGCGAATAGTCCAGAGCCTTCGGCATTCGAGCGGTTAAATTATACCGCCCGAGCGCGAGTCATATTCGGGAAATTATTTTTTTCTTTATTTAGAGTTTTAATTAATTTGGTAACTAGATTTGATATCTTTTGATATGTAAACCTATGGTGAACGAAATTTGAAGAGACTTTTCAGAATATTATTATTGAGTTTATCAAAGTTTTGAGTTGTCTCTCAACTTTTTCAAGGCTTTAGCTTTGTTTTCAAAAATCAAACTTATCAAAATTTTTAACTTTGTGGCGTTTGTCGAGCGTGCTTGTGCGGATTGTCTTAGACTTGTTCTTTGAAGGTTCGTCATAATTTTCGGTTGTTTATCTCGTGATTATTTGTTGTTAAACTTTTCATAGTTTAGAGGTGAAAATCACAACACACAAACTTGATTCAAAAGATCGGGACAACACGAATTCCTTGTTCGATATTAAATTGAGGGCGCGATTCATATTTAATAGTGTTTGCTTTTATTCGTACGTGGATTCACATCATTTGGTATCAGAGTCTAGGCTCATTGAATTCAAGTAAGTTTATCCTTCAGATCTAATTATTCTTTAGTTCCGCTTTTAGATCTGATTTGTTCTATTATTCTTCGTCGTTCGTGAATCTGTGATACACGAAACTTCGTGTCTTATTTTTCTCTGAATTTTCGGAATTTTCAGAGCATAAAAAAAAAACCAAAAATCCGAAAATTTGCCAATATTTCTTTTTGATATTTTGTTCTATTTCTTTTTGTGAGACATATAGAAGTCTCACACAGTCAAAAAAAAAATATTTATCTTCAACTTCCTTGTCTACGCAGCCCACGTGAGTCGATCGCATTTGTTCACGAGTTTGAACTTGATTGTTTGATAGACGAATACAAAGCTTGAGCACCCTTTAGAGAGACACATCAAATTCGAGTGGAAACATTTGAGTGTGAGTGTTATTTCTTTGGAGTGACTAGTGAGTATTTGTTGTGAGCAAACAAAATACGAGAGGAGAGACGAGTGAATTTCTTTGGAGTGATCGTGAGAATTTGGGTGAGGAATATTTTTTTCTACTAACGTTTTCTTGCAGGTACAAATCTGAAATTAAAAATGGAGAAGGAGGTAGGAGATAATTCGAACCCAGGGTTATCCAAGTTTCAAATGGAGGCGTTGTTTGGGCATTTTAGTAGGATGTTGAAGGTTGAGATGGAGCCATTACATGAGCGGTTGGATAGGCTTGAGGTTAGTACGAGTGGAAAAAAATCAAATCCTAAAAATATGGGTAGAGAAGAAGAAGAGGAAGAGTGTGATTTTGGAGGAGAAGAGGAGAGCCAAAATGATAATTGGGGTAGGAATGGAAGAGGTAGAGGAATTGGTAGAGGTAGAAGAGAAGCCGTTCGGGGTAGATATGATGGAATAGGGAAGATGGTAATATGGGTAGTATTAAGATGAAAATCCCTTCGTTCCATGGGAAATCTGATCCGGAGGCATATTTAGAGTGGGAAAAGAGGGTAGAGTTTGTGTTTGAGTGTCACCACTATTCCGAACAAAAGAAGGTGAGGTTGGCGGTGGTTGAATTTTTAGACTATGCTCTCATTTGGTGGGATCAATTGGTCACTTGGAAGGTGTTCAAGACAGAGTTCTATCAGCGATTCTTTCCCGTCTCCTACCGAAAGGACAAAGGTGCTGAATTTGCCAACCTGAGACAGGGACAGCTGAACATCGAAGAATATGTCGCTAAGTTCTCCACCTTGCTTCGATTTGCTCCCCACATTGCTGAGAATGACGAGGCCATTGCGGATCAGTTTATCAATGGCCTGAATCCTGAAATATTCACCTTGGTGAACACGGGACGACCCAACACTTTTTCTGATGTCTTGAACAGGGCGAAGGGAGCAGAAGCCGGGTTGCTTAGGCAACGAAGCACTTTTTATACTACTCAGACTCCTAGACCACCCCAGCCCTTGGGTCAGTATCAGCAACCACCTCCCAGATTCGAGAGTGGTGGTAGCAGCAGTGGGAGGAAAGACAGTTTGAAAGTGAAGGGGAAGCAGTTCAAGAAATCAGAGAGCAGTTCGTCGAGGTCCAGTGGGCCGAGACAGTTAGGGTCGGGCCAGAGATCAGAGTATACAGGGGTTTACTGTAGTTCTTGTGGAGGTAGACATGCCACATAAACAGTGTCAGGGCGTGATGGGTCGCTGCAACATTTGCAGGCAGCAGGGCCACTTCGCCAGGGGCTGTCCACAGAGAGGTACACAGCAGACTCAGAGTGTAGGAGCATCTGGCTCTGTAACTCAGCCTGAGAGACAAGCTTCACCTGTTCATTCCAGCCAGCCCCTTCATCTACACAGCCCAGAGCTCGAGGTAGCCAGACAGTGAGCCAACCTCCCAGACAGCAGGCTCGAGTGTTTGCGCTGACAGAAGAGCAGGCTCAGGATGCCCCTGATGACGTTATAGCAGGTAACTGTTCTCTTTGCGGTTATCCTGCTTATGTTCTGATAGACACAGATGCATCACATACATTCTTATCTGAGCGTTTTGCATTGACATATGCATTGGCTATTGATTCGTTGTCAACTGTAGTGTCTATCGCTTCTCCTTTGGGGACAGGGTTGATATCAGTGACATCTGTTAGATCATGTTTACTACAGTATGATGGGCATGAGATAGATTTAGACTGTGTTGTACTTGGATTATCTAACTTTGATTGCATTATTGGTATCGACATGTTAACCAAGTACAGAGCGACAGTAGACTGTTTCCACAAGATTGTTAGATTCAGACCAGAGATGGCTGAAGAGGGGAAGTTCTACGGCAAAGGGTCTAGAGCTAGGATTCCTTTGATTTCAGTATTGTCTATGACTCGATTACTCCAGAAAGGAGCAGAAGGATTCCTGGTCTATTTAGTAGATTTACTGAAATCGAGCCCAACCTTGGCAGATGTGCCAGTGGTTCGCGAGTTTGCAGATGTGTTTCCCGACGAGATTCCGGGATTGCCTCCAGTCAGAGAGGTAGATTTTAGCATCGACCTAGTACCAGGTACGGTTCCTATTTCTCGAGCTCCATATAGAATGGCACCGATAGAGTTGAAAGAATTGAAAGAACAGCTTGAAGATTCGTTGGCCAAGGGATATATCAGACCGACTGTATCTCCTTGGGGCGCACCAGTGCTATTCGTGCGAAAGAAAGACGGTTCGATGAGATTGTGTATCGATTACCGGCAACTAAAAAAGGCAACAGTAAAGAACAAGTACCCATTGCCTCGTATCGACGATTTGTTTGATCAGTTGCAGGGATCCTCTGTCTATTCCAAGATCGATCTGAGATCTGGATATCACCAGCTGAGAGTTAAAGATGTTGATATACCGAAAACAGCATTTCGAACCAGGTATGGACATTATGAGTTTATTGTCATGCCTTTTGGTTTAACAAATGCGCCAGCAGTGTTTATGAGTCAGATGAATCGTGTCTTTCAGAGGTATTTGGATGAGTTTGAGATTGTTTTTATAGATGATATTTTGGTCTACTCAAGAAATGAGACTTATCATGCTGAGCATTTGAGAATTGTGTTGCAGACGTTAAGAAATGAGCAACTGTATGCTAAATTGTCAAAGTGTGAGTTTTGGCTGAGACAGGTTGTCTTCTTGGGTCATATCATATCTGGTGACGGTATTTCTGTTGATCCGAGTAAAGTGGAAGCTGTGATCAGTTGGCCGAGACCAACTTCTGTGGCAGAGATACGCAGTTTCATGGGTCTAGAGGGGTACTATCGACGTTTTATTAAAGATTTCTCCAGTATTGCGAAACCGATTACCCAGTTGACACAGAAAAATACTCCATTTGTGTGGTCTGAAGATTGTGAGTCTAGCTTCTTAGAGTTGAAGAGACGACTAACCAGTGCTCCAGTGCTGACGATACCTTCAGGTACAGATGATTTCGTTGTATATTGTGATGCATCACACAGAGGGTTAGGATGTGGTCTTATGCAGCGACAGCATGTTATTGCCTATGCTTCGAGACAATTGAAGCCACACGAGACTCGATACCCAATTCATGATCTTGAATTGGCGGCTATCGTTTTTGCATTGAAGATCTGGCGTCACTATCTGTATTGGGAGAAATTTGAGATCTACTCTGATCACAAAAGCCTGAAGTATCTATTTTCTCAGTCAGAGTTGAACATGAGACAGCGTAGATGGCTCGATTTATTGAAGGATTTCGATTGTGAAATCAAATACTATCCAGGGAAATCGAATGCAGCAGCGGATGCTTTGAGTCGAAAGGTATGTTCCTTATCCTTGTCGACGATAGGTGTTTCGAATATGATAGAAGATTGTTTCTTTTCTGGATTAGCATTTGATACAGATAGTAGGCCGTTGCGACTTGCCACTATTCAGTGTGAACCAGATTTGATTGTTCGCATCAAAGAGGCACAAAGAACCGATCAGAGTGTTCAGAAGTCGATTGATATGGTCAGATCAGGACATATTTCTGAGTATCAGGTACGTGATCATGTGTTGTATGTGAATAACCGTCTTGTAGTGCCAGAGGTTTCAGAGTTGAAACAACAGATACTGTCAGAAGCACACTGTAGTCGGTTCAGTATTCATCCTGGTGGCAGGAAGATGTACAATGATCTGAAGACACAATTCTGGTGGAAACAGATGAAGACAGATATTGCAGAGTTTGTGTCTAAGTGCTTGAATTGCTAACAGGTGAAGGCAGAGAGAAAGAAGCCAGGAGGATTACTTCAGAGTTTAGCTATTCCTGAATGGAAATGGGATCACATTTCCATGGATTTCGTCACGAAGTTACCACGATCATCTAGAGGCTATGATGCGATTTGGGTGGTGATAGACAGATTGACCAAATCAGCATGCTTCATTCCTTACAAGATGACATATCGACATGATCAGATGGTAGATATATATGTCAGAGAAGTTGTCAGATTACATGGTGTGCCGAAGTCGATCGTATCAGATCGTGATCCACGATTCACTTCACACTTTTGGCACAGTCTACAGCAGGCTCTAGGTACGACTTTACACTTGAGTACTGCTTACCATCCCCAGACAGACAGACAGTCAGAGCGGACTATCCAGACTTTAGAAGATATGCTGAGAGCTGTAGTACTAGATTTTGGTACTAGTTGGCAAGATTCACTAGCTCTTTGTGTATTTTCGTACAACAACAGCTACCAGACTAGCATTGAGATGGCACCATTCGAAGCGTTATACGGAAAGAAGTGCAGATCTCCATTGTACTGGGATGACATCTCAAAGATACCAGAACTTGGGCCTAATATGATTCATGAAATGACTGAGAAGGTAAAGATAATTCAGAAGCGAATGAAGACGGCACAAGATAGACAGGAAAAGTACGCGAACATCAGACGTAGACCGTTAGCGTTTGAGCAGGGAGACAGAGTATTCTTGAAGATTTCTCCTTTCAGAGGCGTTGTCAGATTTGGCAAACGTGGGAAATTGTCTCCTCGATAAGTCGATCCGTACGAGATTCTTGAAAAGATTGGCGATCGTGTGTACAGACTTGCTCTTCCTCCTTCTCTATCTGGGCTACATGACGTCTTCCATATATCGATGTTGCGTAGAAATATGCCAGATAGTTCTCATTTCCTTCAGCCTGAAGAAGCCGAGTTAGATCAGACTTTGAGTTACGTTGAGCAGCCGATTCAGAATCTTGATCGGAAAGAGAAACAGCTCAGAACGAATACTATTCCATTAGTGAAAGTTTAGTGGAGTCGTCATGGCATTGAAGAAGCGACTTGGGAAACAGAATCAGAGATGAGACAGAGATATCCAAAACTATTTGCATGACGTGAGTTTTATTCGGCTTTTGAACATATTGCTTCTTTTCTATACCATTACTTGATTACCTGCGAGTTCGAGGACGAACTCATAATTAAGAGGGGGAGAAATGTAATGCCCGAGATTTTAGGTGGATAAAATGAAATGATGAAGTGTTGCTTGAAGAATAGACCGCACCCGCGCCCCAGTTTCTACCGCACCCGCGGTGTAAAGGCAGAAAGTAGAGCTTTGACTAAAAGAGAGACCGCACCGCGGTCCAAGACATACCGCACCCGCGGTTGTAACTCATGAAACGTGGAGAATTACAGTAGGGTCACCGCACCCGCGGTCAGAAGTGAGCGCACCCGCGGTCGTCGAGTCCAGCATTTTGGAGGGAATGCCGTAGCCTGAGCGCACCCGCGGTGAAAAGCTACCGCACCCGCTGTGCGACGTGTTGAGTGAAAAATAAAACATGTGTCCTAGCCATGCAATTTAATGTGCTGAGTCTTCATTTCAACTGTTGATCACCGAGAGAAACTTCAGAAAACATCCATGGAAGCCTCAAGAATTCTCCTAACTTAAAATTGAGCTTGTGCAAGAGTTAGCTATCCAAATTTCGATCCGAATATAGATTCATGCTCGTCATGCCATAAGCTTCAAAAGGATGTAAGTTTCATTCATTTCTTGCATGATTTGCGATATTGGTGTTGGGGAAATTCTGATTTGAGGTAGATTATGTGTTCTTGAAATTATAAGCCACGTTTATTCGCAACCGGATCGAAGAACGGATACAGTATATGTTATTATCGGTTTTTGCAGCTATGTATGAGTTAGGTTATTCAGATTTGTATAGATGTGATATGATCTTGCTTATGAGTTGTTGAGCTTGTTGTTGGCATTACCGGTATCGAAAGATTACGTCGTTATGCCATCGAAATGTACCGAGATTGAATATTGATCCGTATATGTATTGCTTGAAGTTAGAGATTGATATGGTGCATTGTATATATGACATTTCAGATTGGATTTGACAGATTCGATATCAAGAATACAAGACTTCGACTTCGACGACGACAAAGACGGTGCAACGAAAGGTATAATTCATGTTGATTCGGGAAGACATAACTCGAATTAGATCTGATTTGAGTATCCCAAAATCACATACTAGATTGTTACCTGTTATATGTTGATACTTTGTTTATAGATTTATATGCAAGCATTTAAGATAGGAGAGTCATTGGCAGACTTGCCAAACTAGATGTTCGGTGATATCGACGCATCGGAGTAGATGTCCTCCGATTGTAGACACTCGATACAGACATGACCGAAGTCTAGGAGTAAGACGTACCGCCACCACGATTGGGAGAGAAGGTGGGAGACTTGTTACGTCTTATTCACACCGGGATCCCTATACTTAGATATGATTCGAGTTAAAGAATAAGAGTCGAAGAGTTTTATCTGTATTCACTACTGTGTCATAATTACTGAATTATGTGTTATGATTTTGTATTTATTGCATGACATGCATGTATACATGTTTTATACTGGGATTTGTTCTCACCGGAGTTTCCGGCTATTGTTGTGTCAGTATGTGTGCATAACAACAGGTGGGGCAGGATCAGGGTCACGCAGAGGATGAGAGATCGAGCTAGCGTGGAGATCACGGGTTTAGAAGATCACTAGTTGTTTTTACTAGACATGTACTGAATTTCTAAACCTCAGTATGTTAATTATAGTTGAACATGGGAATGTTAATTGCAGTTAAATAAGATGACAGTATTTTCTATGATGTCTTGTGCTTGTTCATATAAATTTGAATAAATGTTAAAAGCAAAATTTTGACCCACATTTTCTAGCAAAGATCCAATTAATCCCAAAGATAATCGAGTTAGAGCCCGGGTCCCCACAAAGACGTACCTCCACCCCGATTGGGAGAGTAGGTGGGAGATAATGACTCGACAGGCAATGCGTGTATCAATGCAAAACGTTGTGATATAAATGTATGAGATGCACCTGTATCTATCAATTCATATGCAGGATAGCTGCAAAGAAAACCATTACCTGCGATCACATCATCTGGTGCATCTTGGGCCTGCTCTTCTGTCAGTGCAAATACTCGAGCCTCCTGTCTAAGAGGCTGGCTCACTGTCTGGCTACCTCTGGCTCGGGGCTGGGTCTGTGTAGGGGTTGGCTGAAAGGAATGAACAGATAAAGCTTGCCTCTCAGGCTGAGTTACTGACCCAGATGCTCCTACACTCTGAGCTTGCTGTACCCCTTTCTGTGGACAAACCCTGGCGAAGTGTCCCTTCTGTCTGCAGATATTGCAGCGACCCATCACACCCTGACACTGCTCGGTTGCATGTCTACCTCCACAAGAGCTGCAATACACACCTGTATATTCTGTACTCTGACCAGGACCTCTCTGTCATGATCCACTGGAGCTCGTCGAACTGCTCCCTGATCTCTTGAACTGTTTGCCTTTCGCTTTCAACTGGTCTTTTCTCCCGCTGCTACTGCCACTGCTCTCGAATCTGGGAAGAAGTTGAAAAGAAGGCTGTGGTGGTCTTGGACTCGGAGTGACATAAGGAGTGCTTCGTTGCCTAAGCAGTCCAGCTTCCGCCCCCTTGGCACGGTTCAATGCTTCAGCGAAGTTGTTAGGTCTACCGGTATTCACCAAAGTAAAAATATCTGGATTCAAGCCATTAATAAACTTATCTGCAATGGCCTCATCATTTTCTGCAACATGAGGGGCAAATCGGAGCAATGCAGAGAACTTAGCAACAATTTCTTCGATGTTCAGCTGTCCCTGTCTCAAATTGGCAAATTCAGCACCTTTATCTTTTCTGTATGACACGGGAAAGAATCGTTGATAGAACTCTGCTTTGAAAACTTTCCAAGTGATCTCTGTGCCACGATGCTCCAAGGCTCTTTTCTTGGTAAGCCACCAGTTCTTTGCAACTTCTTGCAGTTGATGCCCAATAAGTTTAACTCGTCGCTCGTCAGTGTAGTCAAGAGACTCAAATAACATCTCGATGTCATCGAGCCAACTTTCACATTCAACTGAATTTTCTATGCTCTTCAGTGTCGGTGGTCGGAATGACTGAAACCGCTTTAACAAAGTTTCCATCGGTGTAGCGGTCACATCCATCGGATCATTGGATGTACTGCCCTGTTCTGGTGCTCGACCTGCTACTGGTTGCGGTACTCGTCGAGGAGGCATATCTGATTATCAAACGGATTAGTACACAATCTATACAATCTTTCTCAGTCCTCCTCTGATCATATACCTCTAATCCAGAATCGGTTCTGATTCAGTCTTTGCAAATAGATGCTGTAATCAACTCAGATAACAATACAACATACAATAGTGAAAGCAATAAATCATGCTAGCACAATCAGAGCAAGGAAGAAAAATTCATTCTACCCCCGCTCATTCTATTCTATTTCAGTCTAAAGAATCTATCGCTCTGATACCACCTGTTGTGGGGACCCGGGATCTAACTCAATTATCTTTGGGATTAAGTGGATCTTTGCTATAAAATGTGGGTCAAAATTTTGCTTTTAATATAAAAAACAATTGTATGTAAATCATACACAAATGATATCTCTATTTTATTTCAAACGAAGTAAATACATGTCTTGGTTCATTACAGTCATACAAACTAGCGTTTTAAAATAAAACAACTACAGATCAACATGTAGAACCACTAGTTCATCGTCTATGCCCGAAATCACCACGCTATCTCGATCTCTCATCTTTGTCTTGACCCTGATCCTGTCCCACCTGTTGTCATGCACACATACAGACACAACAACAGCCAGATACTCCGGTGAGAACAAATCTCAGTATAAAACATGTATACATGCATGTCATGCAAATAAACACAATAATAAAACATATATCAGTTACGGATAAGACTCTTTAACTCTTATTCTTTGACTCGACTCATATCTAAGTCTAGGGATCCCGGTGTGAATAAGACGTAACAAGTCTCCCACCTACTCTCCCAATCGTGGTGGCGGTACGTCTTATTCCTAGACTTCGGTCATGTCTGTATCGAATCTCTACAATCGGAGTCGATCTTCTCCTATGCTTCGATACCACCAAACATCTAGAAAGTTTGGCAAATCTGCCAATGACTCTCCTATCTCAATGCGTGTAAATAAATCAAGATAAAGCACAAGCATAGCAAGGTATAGAATTCTAGTATGTGATTTTGGGAAACTCGAATCAAATCTAACTCGAGTTGTATCTTCCCGAATCAACATGAATTATCCTTTTCTTGTCGTAGTCTCGGTTGAATAAGTCGAAGTCTTGAAATCTCGATATCAAATATGTTAACACAAATCTGCAATGACATGTATAAATGTACCATATCAACCTCTAACTCAAAGGAACACACATATGGGTAAATATTCAATCTCGGTATATTTCGACGGCATAACGGCGTAATCTCGCGATACCGGTCAACTCAAACATCAATAATCAATAACCATAATTCATCCTCATCAACCAATATCATATACAAGTCACAAAATCTGTAAAATCCCAACCACAAATATGCTGAAATGCATAACAATCTCATACGATCTCATTTCTTCGATCCGGTTTCGATTCTACATATCTCAACATATTAAGAACATATCATATAGCTCAAAATCTAATTTCCCCAACATTTTATTTCCAAACCAAGCAAGAACATAATAATACTTACATCCTTTGGTAGCTTGAAGCAAGAGGAGCAAGAATTTATAATCGGATTGAAAACCGGATGGTTAGATATTGCACAATCAAGTTTCTTATGTACTTTGGAGTTGAGGATGTTTCTCTCAGAGATTTTCATTCTTCAGCAGAGAAATGATAGAGGAATGTAGAGGTGTACCCATATCAATGCATGGCAAGGACACATGGCTTATTCTTTGGTCTGCACGTCTCACGCATATGCGCGACCATCACCGGCACCTATGCGCGAGACGCTCTGTCTCGACGCTTGACAATTTCAGTTGCTGGCGCATATGCGCGCCCTCTCTCGACGCATATGCGCCAACTTCTCTGGACAAACACGTTGGCTACTGGACACCTCGCGCATATGCGCGAGACCTTCGTCTCGGCACATCTTGGAACCACACAGCTCGCGCATATGCGCGCCCACCAGCCGCGCATATGAGCGAGACCTTCTGTCCTCGCACATATTCACAACTCAACAATTGCAATCCAATCTCGACGTGCTCTGTCTATAGCCATATCAATCAATCAAATACTCATCTCAGATTAACAGGAAAAAATCTCGGGCATTACACAAGAGCTAGGAGTTAGAGTTAAGCTTAAACAGCCTTCCCAAGCTCTCTCTCAATCTCATGAGTTCAAACCGGGTCACCTCCCCAGCAGGTTATCACCCTTTCACTTTACAGGGGTTAGCCTACGGCCAGAATCAACCTCGGTTGATCCCCTGGATTCGAACAGACTAAAACCAAAGCGAACTGTAACGCTCTGATCCGTTTTCATAAAATAACAGCGGAAATAAAGATTTTTCTCGAAGGGAGGAAGGAAGGATTCAAAATACATTTTCAATATATAACCAAAAGTATAAACACATGATCAATAAAATGATACAACAAAATACAAAATGTCATTTTGATCATGTTTATCAAAATATCTTTCTTCCTTCCATCTTTCATACATATGACCTCGGCTCCAATCAATATCCTGGCTCGTCGCTCTTATATGCATCACATGAATAACTGAAATGAGTATAAAACTCAGCAAGTGGAACTCTTACATAGCAATGAATACATATACCATACTCTGTAAAACGTGGCTTTGAAAACATTAAATACCATCAACTCTGAAACATGAATAACATAGCATAATATAACAATAAGATGGTATTTCTCTTTTCTCTGTTGGACTGATATCTATATAGTAACTCTGTCTCTGTACCTATATCCCATCGATATACATCGATAACTCTGAGGGATATAAGCCTATGGTCGTTGATCAACTAATTGCATGCAATCTCTGACTATGTATCTATCAATCCAATAAAACATTTAAATTCTCTCTTTGGCATTAAAACAAACACTTTGAAGACTATCTTTTCTCTTGTATTCCCTTTGACATGGTTGAGACATAAAATGCCTCTACTATACAACAAGGTGTATTAATACATAACATGAATCAAATGGAAGGGAATAACACTTTAAAACCATTGAAACACAATACATATATTATCATGTGAGCACAAGAAATGAAATTCCACTTACAACACTTGGAACCTTGAATCTACTCTCTTGGTACACAACCTATAACAATAAACCATAAACTTCACCATCAACATCTCAAAAATCATAAACCCATACCATAAACTTCATAAAGCTAACACACTCTAAATACCCAAGACTTCTCCCAACACCATAAACCAAGAAATAATCAAAGCCACAAGCTTACCTTAGCTCCTTGAACTCAAAATAACCTTGTTCTCTCTTCAATAATCCAACAAGAAGCTTGAATCTAAGAAATAAAAGAAAGAAAATGGAACCCTAGCTTCNGGGGCACTTTTGGCTTACCTTCCACAATGATTTGAACAAAACTCAAAATAAGAAAGTTACACCTCTATGTCTTATCTAACCACTCCAATTGGCCTCATAACAATTGGCTCAACATACGAATTACCATGAATTAAATCGCAACGATGCTACAACAACTACACAACAACTATAAACAACAATACTATAAACCATATATCACAACTCTTAACATCAAAACTATACATAAACTTAACCAAATAGTCCATAAGCATACAAAATCTTAAACCGTACCGTTCACCAGGCTTGGATATTACAATCTCCCCTCCTTAAAGAAATTTCGTCCTCGAAATTGCCGTCACTGCGCAAACAACTCAGGATACTTCTCTTTCATCTCATCCTCTGGTTCCCACGTGGCTTCTTCAATCAAATGATTCCTCCAAAGGAATTTAACAATGCCGATCTCTTTGTTTCTCAATACTTTAACTTTGCGATCAAAAATCTGGACCGGAATCTCTTGATAAGTCAAATTCGGCGTTAAATCCAATGGCTCGTGGCGAAGAACATGGGAAGAATTTGCAATATATTTCCTGAGCATAGATACGTGAAAAACATTATGAACTCTGTCAAGATCTGGCGGTAGGGCTAACCTGTAAGCTCGATCACCAACTCTATCCAAGATCTCAAATGGGCCAATAAATCTCGGACTTAACTTTCCCTTCTTGCCAAATCGCATATCACCCTTAAGAGGTGCTATCTTCAAGAACACATGATCGACAACCTCAAACTGCAATGGCCTACGACGCACATCGGCATAACTCTTCTGTCTCGACTGCGCTGTCTTCATTCTTTGTCGGATAACAGTAACAGCATCAGCAGTCTGTTGGACTAACTCTGGACCCAACATCTTCCTCTCGCCAATCTCATCCCAATACAAGGGAGATCTACACTTCCTGCCATAAAGTGCTTCATACGGTGCCATGCCAATCGTTGCTTGGTAGCTAATATTATACGTGAACTCAACAAGAGGCAATTTAGAATTCCAGCTACCAGGAAAATCTATAGTACAAGCTCTGAGCATATCCTCTAAAATTTGAATAACTCTCTCTGACTGACCATCGCTCTGGGGGTGATCTGCTGTACTAAATGCTAACCGTGTACCCATAGCTCTGTGCAAACTCTTCCAAAACTCTGAAGTAAATCTAGGGTCACGACCAGACACAATCGACACAGGAACACCATGAAGTCTAACAATCTCAGCTACGTACTCTTCGGCATATCGGTTCATGGAATACGTCATCTTAACTGGCAGAAAATGCGCTGACTTGGACAACCGATCAACAATAACCCAAATAGAGTTAAAACCTTTCTGCGTTCTGGGAAGACCAATCACGAAATCCATCGTAATGTGCTCCCATTTCCATTGAGGAATCGGCAATGATAGCAATGTCCCAGCAGGTCTCTGGTGTTCTATCTTCACCTGCTGACAAGTTAGGCACTGAGAAATAAACATGGCAATATCTTTCTTCATACCTGGCCACGAATAGAGTCTACGAAGATCCTGATACATCTTAGTGCTGCCTGGATGTATCGAGTATGGCGCGGTATGTGCCTCTGTCAAGACGTCTCGCCGAATATCATCACCAGCCGGAATGCAAATACGGCCTCTAAACGTCACCAAACCATCTCTATTCGTCGTAAACTCTGAATTACCTCGCTCCTCTGCTCTAGCTCTCAACTCTAACAACTGAACGTCAATAGCCTGCTCTCTACAGATCCTGTCAGTCAATGTTGCCAGAATAACCAACCCTGAAAAACGAGCAATGGTTCCAGGAACCACCAAAGTTACCTCCTCTTGCTGCAAATCTAACAACAACGGCTGCTGAATCATAGAACTTAAAGAAGAACTCGACTTACGGCTCAATGCATCCGCTACAACATTCGCCTTCCCTGGGTGGTAACTAATAATCACATCATAGTCTTTAACAAGCTCTAACCACCGTCTCTGTCGCATATTGAGTTCTTTCTGCCAAAACAAATACTTTAAACTCTTGTGGTCTGTGAAAATTTCACACTTTTCGCCATACAAATAATGTCTCCAGATTTTCAATGCGAAAACCACAGCTGCTAGCTCCAAATCATGCGTAGGATAATTCTTCTCGTAATCCTTCAACTGGCGAGAAGCATAGGCTATTACTTTACCTCGTTGCATCAGCACTGCACCAAGGCCCTTCTTCGATGCATCGGTATAAACAACAAGGTCCTCTGAACCACTGGGCAATGCAAGTACAGGAGCTGACGTCAACTTAGCTTTCAAATCTTGAAACCCACTCTGGCAATCATTGGACCACTCAAACTTCACAGTCTTCCTCGTCAGATTAGTTAATGGCAGCAATCTTGGAAAAGTCTGAAATGAAACGACGATAAAAACCCGCCAAACCAAGAAAACTGCGTACCTCTTGTACAGTGGTACGAATAGGCCACTTCTGTATCGTCTCTATTTTCGCGGGATCAACAGCTAACCCATCCTTCGAGACAACATGGCCTAAGAAAGAAATCTGGTCCAACCAAAACTCACATTTCTTCAACTTAGCATACAACCTCTTCTCTCTCAGCAACTGAAGAACAACTCTGAGGTGCTCTGAATGAAGCTCTCTGGTCTTGGAGTAAATCAAAATGTCATCGATAAAAACAATGACAAAGCTATCCAAATACGGCTTGCAAACACGGTTCATAAGATCCATGAATACTGAAGGAGCATTGGTTAGACCAAAAGACATCACAAGAAATTCATAGTGACCGTACCTGGTCCGGAACGACGTCTTAGGGATATCAGACTCCCTAACCTTCAACTGATATTAGCCAGATCGCAAATCAATCTTCGAGAACACTATAGCCCCTTGTAGTTGGTCAAAAAGATCGTCTATCCGTGGCAACGGATACTTATTCTTGACAGTCACTTTGTTGATCTCTGTGTAATCAATGCACAGTCGCAACGACCCATCTTTCTTCTTGACGAAAAGAACCGGAGCTCCCCAAGGCGGAGAACTCGGTCGAATAAAACCTTTATCCAATAGATCCTGCAATTGCGTCTTCAACTCTTTCATCTCTGTAGGGGCCATCCTGTACGGAGCCTTAGAAATAGGAACCGTACCCGGAACTAGATCAATCACAACCTCTACATCTCTGTCCGACGGTAAACCCGGCACATCATCCTCAAATACATCAGAGAACTCTCTCACAACATCAATATCATTAATATTCAACTTCACAATTCTATCCGTATCAACAATCGAAGCCAAGAATCCATCACAACCTCTAAACAACAACTTCTTAGCCTCAAGACTTGAAATAAAAGGAAGGACCGGCGAAGTACCTGCACTGGCGAGCAAACCTTCCCTATTGCCATCAT
>NW_027356524.1:0-452 GCF_012295235.1 Primulina huaijiensis | reverse complement strand
GCATAGTCGTCATTTGAGGACAGCATTGCAAGTACTACAAGACATAAAGCTTTTTTCAAAATTCAGCAAGTGTGAGTTTTGGCTTGATAGAGTGGCTTTCTTAGGCCACATCATTTCTAGTGATGGCGTTGAAGTTGATCCAAGCAAAGTCAAGGCAGTGAAAGAGTGGCCAGTACCGAAGAGTGTTACCGAGATTCGCAATTTATTTGGACTAGCTGGCTATTATCGCAAATTCATCAAGGGATTTTCATCCATTGCAGTACCATTGACATCCTTGACTAAGGAGAATGCAAAGTTTATTTGGGGATCCGAGTTTCAAGACAGTTTTGACAAGTTGAAACAAGCCTTGATTTCAGCACCGGTGGTATCTATGCCATCAAGACAAGGGGAGTATGTTTTATATACCAATGCTTCTAAACTTGGTTTGGGCGCAGTTCTGATGCAAAATGACC
>NW_027356523.1:0-880 GCF_012295235.1 Primulina huaijiensis | reverse complement strand
AATTACCCCACTCCTGACCTAGAGTTAGCTGCAGTTGTGTTTGCCCTTAAAATCTGGAGTTTCTACCTTTATGGAGTAAAATGTGAGGTGTTTACCGATCACCAGAGCCTCAAGTACATTTTCACCCAGAAAGAATTAAACATGAGGCAAAGAAGGTGGATGGAACTTCTGAAGGATTATGATTTGGTAATCAATTATCATCCAGGAAAGGCGAATAAGGTGGCTGATGCATGGAGTCGAAGAAATTTTTGAAAAGTAAGCTTATCTTGACTATCAGCGCGACCAGGACTACGGGAAACCATCAAATTAAAGCAGAGTCAAGACACCTCCATCCTTAAAATTAGAGAACAAATCCGAGAAAGAAAAATTCCAGAATTTCAAATAGATGATAATGGGATACTCTGGATGAAAAGACGATTGTATGTGCCAAATATTGATGGAATTCGAGAGGAGGTAATGGCCGAGGCGCATAAATCAAGATTTTCGGTGCATCCAGGGAGTACCAAAATGTATAGAGACTTAAAAAATAATTACTGGTGGAACGGAATGAAGAAAGACGTGGCAGTCTTTGTTTCCAAAAGCCTAACCTGTCAACAAGTCAAGGCAGAACATCAAAGACCGTGAGGACTTTTACAACCATTGGAAATACCGGAGTTGAAGTGGGATAACATCTCCATGGATTTCGTTGTAGAGCTACCAAGATCCAGGCAGGGTCACTATGGTATCTGGGTAATCGTTGACAGATTGACCAAGTCTGCACATTTCTTACCAGTGCGGATGACTTATAACCTGGATAAGCTCGCTACCTTGTATATGGACAACATAGTGAGACTAAACGGAGTCCCGACAAGTATACTGTCTGACAAAGATCCAAGATTTG
>NW_027356522.1:0-511 GCF_012295235.1 Primulina huaijiensis | reverse complement strand
CTATGCTGATTGCATGGGTATACAGATAAAGTATAACGAAATCATGAAATGTTATATTATATTAAAATAAATATTGTTTGTTACAATTGAGTCAATAAAATCTCTAGCCAACAGTTGGCTTACAGGGCATGTACTCTTACAATCTCCCACTTGCCCTAGAGCCAACTACCCATAAACTTTAATCCCATTGCTTCGCGATTCTTTTCAAACAATGGTCCTGGAAAAGGCTTTGTAAGTGGATCAGCAACATTATCTGCAGAGGTGACTATTTTGACTGATATATCTCCTCTTCCCACAATCTCCCGGATGATGTGGAACTTCCTCAGTATATGTCTGGATCTTTGATGAGACCTTGGTTCCTTTGCTTGCACAATGGCACCAGTGTTGTCGCAGTACACCGGGACTTGATCAACTCCATTAGGATTGATGTCCAACTCTTGGACGAAATTCCTCATCCAAACTGCCCCTTTGGCTGCAGCTGATGCAGCAATGTATTCAGCTTCAGTGGTGG
>NW_027356521.1:0-414 GCF_012295235.1 Primulina huaijiensis | reverse complement strand
AAAGGACCATTTTAAAGGGAAAGGCAAGATAGAGCCGAGTTCTAAGCACCGACAGTTCCATCTGATCCAGAGAAGCCATTGTGTCCCAGGTGCAGTAGACATCATCGGGGAGAGTGCAGATTTGGTACTCACACTTGCTATCGATGTGGTACTGCAGGCCATATTGCTAAGGACTGTCCGAGAGGATCGAGTAAAGAGAAGGTGCAGGGTCGCATCTTCACCATGACAAAGGAAGGTATAAACCATGATTCTTCTGTGATCTCTAGCACTATTTTAATTTCAGGCAGAGTAGCTACGACATTGATTGATACAGGTGCTACTCATTCTTTTATGTCTGAACTATTTTTGAGATCTTTGGGTATAGTTCCATCTGTTATTCCCCTCCAGTTTAATGTTGTATTGCCTTCGGGGGAT
>NW_027356520.1:0-1319 GCF_012295235.1 Primulina huaijiensis | reverse complement strand
AGCATAGTGTCCCACCTGGTTACACAAGTGGCAAGCTCCCGAGATCCTCTACACTGATCGGTATAATGTCTACCATCACACTGACCACAAGTCGGTCCTGAATAACCAGTACTCTGAACTGAACCAGACTGTCTCGATCCACTAGAACTTGAAAAATTACTGCCATGCCTCTTAAATTGCTTCCCTCTAGCCCTGAACTGCTCTCTTATGTTGCCACTGTTATTGCCAGTATTACCCTGTCTGAACTGCTGTCGGAACTGTGGTTGTTGGGGTCGTTGCAAATACTGAGTACCTCTCTGTCTAATGATCCCAGTTTCAGCTCCCTTTGCTCTATCAAGAGCCTCAGCAAAAGTTTTAGGCCTTCCAGTATTAACCAGGGTAAAGATATCAGAATTAAGACCATTTATGAAGTGATCGGCCTTAGCTTCTTCATCAGATGCTACATGCGGAGCAAATCTCAGTAAATTCGAGAACTTAGCAACATAGTCCTCAATATTCAAATTTCCCTGCTTTAAATTTGCAAACTCGGCTCCCCTATCTTTCCTGTAAGAGGTAGGAAAGAAACGCTGATAAAATTCAGATTTTAAAGATATCCCAGGTAACAATCGTACCTCAACTCTCTAAAGCTTTCTTGGTCATGATCCACCAACTTTTAGCAACATCCAATAACTGATGAACAACTAACTTGATTCTACGATCATCTGGATACTCAAGAGATTCAAATAATTGGTCCATATTCTCCAACCAGTTCTCACAGTCTAATGCATTCTCCGTACCCTTCAACATCGGTGGGTGCAAAGACTGAAATCTGGCTAACAGTATCTCCATCGGAGTCGGAGTTATATCCATCTGAGTATGAGTAGCACTACCCTGATCTTGTGCCACTGGTACGTTCTGTCTATGTCTACCACGACCTCTACCTCGAGTAGCCATGTCTGATATACAATAGATCAACCACAGATAAAATCACAAAATCACAATCATCTCAATCTTGTATCAATCATCTCTGGCTCTCGAGAGTCAACAATCTCAAAAATCTCGAATAAAGCTCAACAATATAATTTCTCAATTTAAATCATGTATTTCACATTATGGCACAATGAAAATGCTAACAAATATATCACATGATCAAGCAATTCGAACTGACTCGATCTACCCTGTTCCCAAATATCTTACGCTCTGATACCACCTAATGTGGGGCCCCGGGTCCGATATCTAATACTAATAATTATAATTGTCCCACACCAAATGATTGAGTAAAATACATAATTTGCTGTTCACAAACTTACATAAACATCGTCAAAATAATTTAATTGTCT
>NW_027356519.1:0-479 GCF_012295235.1 Primulina huaijiensis | reverse complement strand
TGACTTTGAGGAAACCTTTTCTCCAGTTACAATGTTCAAGTCGATTAGGATATTGCTACCCATAGCTGCATGGTATGACTATGAGATATGGCAGATGGATGTCAAGACAGCCTTTCTTAATGGAGATATTAAGGAAGAGATTTACATGTCTCAACCTGAAGGGTTTACATCTATCGGAAGTGAGCATATGGTATGCAAATTTCAAAGATCTATTTATGGTCTAAAGCAGGCATCTAGGAGGTGGAATCTCAGATTCGATAGTACAATCAAAGAGTTTGGTTTTACTAAGAATCCTGAGGAACCCTATGTGTATAAGAAGGTCAGTGGGAGTGCTGTGACATTCCTGGTGTTTTATGTTGATGACATTCTACTCATTGGGAATGATGTAGGAATGTTGCAATAAACTAAAATATGGTTAGCAAGTAAGTTCTCGTTGTAGGACTTGGGTGAAGCATCTTTTGTATTAGGAATACAGATCT
>NW_027356518.1:0-712 GCF_012295235.1 Primulina huaijiensis | reverse complement strand
TATGAGGTGTTGGGATTGATATCTGATTGATATGGTATTGCTGGGGACATTGAGATTATGACGTTATGCGGTTAAAATGGAATTTGATTTAATTCTGATTATATCCAGTATTGATTGAGTGGTGTATTGATACCATATATTGTGATGGCCAGATTGATATTAACAGGCTTTGAATCAGAGACTTCGACTTAGTCAGAGTAACAGAGTGAAAGGTATAAATTAATGTTGAGTTGGGATTGCACAACTCGAGTGAGGTTTGACTCGAGTTTCCCTAAATCACATACTTTAGTTTATTGCATTGATACTTGCAATTTATGAGAATTGATGTGTGTGATCTATTGATTCATATATAATGGATGTATTGAGTCATAGGCTGATTCGCCTAGTCTTTGGCTGATTCGCCTATTCTTCGGCCGATTCGCTGAGTCCTTGGGCTGATTCGCTTATTCTATTGGCTGATTCGCTTATTCTGTTGGCTGATTCGCCCAGATACTGGATATATGCATTATATCGATGCCGTTTAGGGTTGATTCATTCATATCGACTGAGATTCGATATATTTGTCAATATCCAGACCCCGGGATCCCTAGAGTAGGAATAAGTCAAGTCTGAGATGACGCGTCGATTGAGTCGAGTCTGAGATGACTAGTTGATTTACAGTTTTATTTCATTCATGTTTGTTGATGTGCTACATGTTAATGATAGTTGTTAT
>NW_027356517.1:0-419 GCF_012295235.1 Primulina huaijiensis | reverse complement strand
TCCTTAAAACGTGTGCAGCAGAGGTGTGGGCGCATATGCGCGACGGAACGCGCGCATATGCGCGCCATATTCTGCCCGCGCGCAGTTCTGCGCGGGTGCGCGTCTTTCTTTGTCCGAAACGCTATTTTAGGTTCCGAATTTGCAAAAGTGGTCAACATAAAAGTTGTTGCTCTGTGTCTTGGCTTTCATTTGCCACCAACCTCACTCAATTTGGATATCGTATGCGAGAGTTATGCTCATTCCCCCAAAATGTGTCATTGGAGGAACTGCAACGCACATGATACACTTCGGGGTGGTTTTGCCAATATTTCCAAATGGATTTGTGTGCAGCAGAGGTGTGGGCGCATATGCGCGACGAAACGCGCGCATATGCACGCCATATTCTGCCCGCGCGCAGTTCTGCGCGGGTGCGCGTCTTT
>NW_027356516.1:0-426 GCF_012295235.1 Primulina huaijiensis | reverse complement strand
CTGTTTTCTGATATGTTTCGAAGGTGAGGGTGCAGGTTTGTTAGAAAATGAAGGGGAATGTTTTAGGAGGAGTTAAAGGTGCCATAATATGCATTAAGGTGGGAGGTTACAAGTGAAGGAGTGGAATGGATTTGAATTGTTTCCTTAATCTCCTTGCTGCGGATTCTTTTTCTCACTTTTGTTGCATGTTCTCTTTTATTTGCTAGCACATTGAATTGAGGAAGAATTAAGGTGTATTATTGTGTTTGAATTTTATTACTAATTAAAGAATTAAAATGAGGGAATGAATTCACCTTGATGTCCATTTAGAAGTGCCTTGAATGGGGAGTTACTAACCATTTGAATATTTTAAATGTTGGACCCAAAATTATTACTAATTTTCATGGTATTTTATTGTTTAATTCTTGTATTTTAATTGCTTAAAGT
>NW_027356515.1:0-276 GCF_012295235.1 Primulina huaijiensis | reverse complement strand
CGACTCCTATATGTTTCGACAAAACACCAAACCTTGCCACCTAATAAACCCTTGAGAGTCGGTAAACAAGTCAAAGTGTAATGCTAGCACATAGAGTCTCAATGTTATCCCGGGTCGTAAGGATTAATGGTGTACAACCATAAACTAGGACGTTTCCACTCGATAAGTGAGAACCACTTGGAAAGTCCTTTATGGAGGGTTGTTCAGTGCACTCTACAAGGAGAACCTATTTGCATGCTCTGACATCACAATGTCCCCTACCAATGAAACATGGTA
>NW_027356514.1:0-513 GCF_012295235.1 Primulina huaijiensis | reverse complement strand
TTTGGTTTGACGAATGCTCCAGCTGTTTTTATGGGTCTGATGAACAGTGTGTTTCAAAAGTATCTCGATGATTTCGTGATTATTTTCATTGATGATATTCTGATATATTCAAAGAATATGATTGACCATGCAGAACATTTGAGAACTGTGTTGAAAATTTTGAGAGCTGAGAAATTATATGCTAAACTGTCGAAATGTGAGTTTTGGTTGAGACAGGTAGTATTTCTGGGTCACATTATATCTGGAGCTGGGATTTCTGTGGATCCTAGCAAGGTTGAGGCCGTGATCAGTTGGCCTAGACCGACATCTGTGCCAGAGATACGCAGTTTTATGGGTTTGACAGGATATTACCGTCAATTTATTAAAGATTTCTCGAGCATTGCCAAACCGATTACTCAGTTAACTCAGAAGAATGCTCCGTTTGTGTGGTCAGAAGACTGTGAGTCCAGTTTTCTGGAATTGAAGAATAGATTGACCAGTGCACCGATACTGACTATCCCCTCAGGTACTGGT
>NW_027356513.1:0-224 GCF_012295235.1 Primulina huaijiensis | reverse complement strand
GTCTTTTTCTTGTGAAAGAAGAGAGCAAAGGTATCTTCGGCCTGTTGATTCTTTTTGTTCTTGATTTCGATGATTTTTAGTCGATGGTATCAAAAAACTTCTTTTTTGCTTTTCATTGATCTTTTTATTTTCACTACTTTTTTTATTTCTATTCAAATTTAAAAGAAGTAATTTACTTTGTATAAACCAAGGTTTTGTTTTATATGCATTATAAAGTACCACAA
>NW_027356512.1:0-399 GCF_012295235.1 Primulina huaijiensis | reverse complement strand
GTCGCAGCCGAGGGCAGGGACCAGTGAGCTAGCTTGGGTCGACAGCAGTAGGAACCCAAGGACCTCATGCTCCAGTTTATTTATCATTTTTATGCAAACTCATTTTTTTCACGATGAATTATTTTAAGTTGTTGTTTTGAAACAAATATTTACTTCCGCTGCTATTTTGAACATTAAACCTTTTTATCAAGTTCATTTTATGAATGAGGCATGTTATTTACTTTTAATAAGAAAAATTTTAAATTATTCCGCAAATTTTCAAGTACGAAATACAGGCCTCTACATGAACAATGTCCATTCAAAGGCAGTTGATAAGACTCCATATGAGATATGGCTGGGTAAGCCTCCAAAATTTTCTTATCTTAGAATATGGGGATGCCTTGCTTATGTGAAGCAGGT
>NW_027356511.1:0-1095 GCF_012295235.1 Primulina huaijiensis | reverse complement strand
GAGCCTTCGTTGGGGGCGTGCCGTCGCCCCCAACATCTCTCTAAGACCCAAGCACGAACCCCGGCGACCCGCGAGCGTAGCTCCGGCCGCCGCCGGCGGACCTCCGGCCGGCGGCGTCGACCGTGCCGTCGCCGAAGTTTGATCCCGTTTCGAAACGACGTGCGCGATAACCCTCGAGGTTCGATGGAAAAATCGGCGTAGCGAGTGACCCTACGCATGCAATGAGCATGTGATTGCGCTCGCGTGTGAGCGAGAACGCGGTTGGAACCCCGGTAAGGCTCGCTACCCCATAGTCGGTCGGTTGCACGATGTGGGTTGCCTCTCTTGCGGGAGAATCGCCCGATGCGCGTTCGAGGCATCTCGTGCTCTGGGCAGCTGTTGTTGCCACGTACATGCCGGTCCCTCGATGTGTCGTGACGTCCTCGTAGCTCCGGCAAGGCATCTCCCTAGCTTTCGGGTACGATTATTCAAGGGTTTTGGGCCATGCCTCGAAAGTTACTATCGACTTGTCGCTCGTGGATGCGCTCGATTCGTCGTTCGCTTGTCCGTTCCATGATGGCCACGTTCACTCGCGCCCCCAAGCAAACCGTCCAAGTCCCTCGGTGTAGGACGCGTCAGGGCCCTGGAGCGTGTGATGTCTCACCTTTCAGGGGTCGGGGAGCGACGGGGAATGGTCGGTGTCCCTAACTTCAACAAGTGATCAATCGATCACTCGACGGTTCACAAAAGTCCGTGTCAATCGGGGCATGTGCCCGAAACATTCGCCCGTCTTCCCCCTCCTTTCGTCGGATTGGAGCGGTGAATGATTGGAGCGGGTGTTTGGGCTTTGTGTACGTATCGACACGTGAGTGGTGGTCGGTGTGTACGGGTTACCTGGACTCTCTGCTAGTGCAGCGAAGATTTATCCGTCACGCTATTCCAGTGATTGGTTCGAGATTAGGAAGTACGTCTGTTGGCCGAGCTTGGTTTCCTCCGTTGTGTGCCCAAAGTGCTGGAATCCGTCGGAATAACAGGACGCTTTCGCCTCTAGCGGCGAGCCCCCGGGTTCGTCGTGTAAGGTGAACTTCGAAGCAAGTGTCATGATCCGACCCCTAT
>NW_027356510.1:0-807 GCF_012295235.1 Primulina huaijiensis | reverse complement strand
GCTAAAATCTACCTCTCTGACTGAAGGTAATCCCGGAATCTCATCAGGGAACACATATGCAAACTCACAAACCACTGGCATATCTGCCAAGGCAGGACTCGATTTCAGTAGATCTACTGAATATACAAGGAACCCATCTGCTCCTTTCTGTAACAATCTACTCATAGTCAGAGCAGATACTAAGGGAATCCGAGATCTGGAACCCTTACCGTAGAATTTCCATTCGTTAGCCATCTCTGGTCTGAATCTAACAATCTTCTGGAAACAATCTACAGTGGCTCTGTACTTGGTTAACATATCGATACCGACAATACAATCAAAATCAGCTAAACCAAGCACAATGCAATCTAAATCAATCTCGTGACCCTCAAACTGTAGTATACAATGCCTAACTGAAGTCACAGATACAAGACCACTTCCAAACGGAGAAGAAATAGACACTACAGCAGACAAGGACTCGACAGGTAAAGCATGTGTCAATACAAAATGCTCAGATAAAAATGTATGTGATGCACCTGTGTCTATCAGTACATAAGCAGGGTAACCGCAAAGAAAACAGTTACCTGCAATCACATCATCTGGCGCATCTTGGGCCTGCTCTTCTGTCAGTGCAAATCCTCGAGCCTGCTGTCTGGGAGGTTGGCTCACTGTCTGGCCACCTCTGGCTCGGGATTGGGTCTGTGCAGGTGGCGGCTGAAAGGAGTGAACAGATGAAGCTTGCCTCTCAGGCTGGGCTACAGAGCCAGATGCTCCTACACTCTAAGTCTGTTGTGCACCTCTCTGTGGACAGACCCTGGCGAAGTGGCC
>NW_027356509.1:0-291 GCF_012295235.1 Primulina huaijiensis | reverse complement strand
GGAGTGTGTTTAGATTTATTGGGCCTACTTTTAAGCTTTTTGGGCTTAAAATTCTTCTTAGCTTTTAACTAAACATTTTATGGCACATTAACTAATTTTTTATTATATAATTAAGCACCTAAGTGTCATTAACCTAAACCTAAAACTCTCACCAGCCGACACCCTGCCCTAGCTGCACTTTTCTCTCGGTTTGTTCACCAGCAAGTTCAAGAAATTCTCGGCCACTACAATCCTTGCATATTATATTTCTTCCGGCGCTCCTCTCTTCTTCCTCCTCACGCTTTGCATCAT
>NW_027356508.1:0-758 GCF_012295235.1 Primulina huaijiensis | reverse complement strand
TTAGGTGAGAATATTTGGGCGGCTTTCCCATCCATATCTTATATGTAGTTTTATCCACTGCCTTTGTATAGACTTGATTCAACAACTTTGCCTATGTTTCAAGCGCATATCCTCAAAGAGATGGCGGCAATTCAGTGTATTACATCATAGATCAGAACATGTCCATTAATGTTCAATTACGACGTTCGAACACACCATTCAATTGGGGTATGGCAGGCGGAGTTCACTGTGAGAGAATCTCATTCTCTTTATGGTATTCTTGAAACTCAGTACTCAAGTATTCTCCACCTCGATCTGATCGTAGTGTTTTAATACTCTTCCTAGCTGTTTCTCTACTTCTGTTCTGAATTCTTTGAACTTTTCAATGGCTTCAGACTTGTATTTCATTAAATACACATACCTATACCTTGAGTGATCATCAGTTAAAGTAATGAAGTAGGATTAGTCAAATCTCGTGCTAACACTTAGCGGGCCACACACATCTGTAAGGATCAAATCCAACAGATTATGTGCACGTTCCACTTTCTCTAGGAAGGGGGCCTTGGTCATTTTTCCTTTCAGAATGGACTCACATGTCTCTAGAGAGTTTATGTCTCACGAGTCAAACATGCCCTCTCCTACTAACTTGTGCATTCATCTTTGGGAAATATGTCCTAGTCTAGCGTGCCACAATTGTGCTTGGTTTAGACTATCTTGTTTTCTTTTGTTTGTCTTTGTTGTTATCTTGTTTACTTGGACATGTTTGTTTGGAATATATT
>NW_027356507.1:0-395 GCF_012295235.1 Primulina huaijiensis | reverse complement strand
AAGAAGGACATTGCTGAATTTATTTCGAAATGTCTTATCTGCCAGTAAGTAAAAGCAGAGAGAATGAAACCTGGAGGGTTACTCCATAGTCTTGAAATCCCGAAATGGAATTGGGAACATATTACTATGGATTTTGTGACTCATTTACCTCGTTCGCCCATGGGCTGTGATGCTATTTGGGTTGTTATTGATCGACTTTCGAAATCTGCACATTTTATTCCGTATGAGCGGACTTATCCTTATAAGAGAATGGCCCGTTTATACATCGAGAATATTGTGATATTGCACGGTGTGCCAGTCTCAATTGTATCTGATCGTGATCCCAGGTTTGCTTCTAAATTCTGGGGTAATTTTCAAGAAGCGATGGGTACGCGTTTGGCTATGAGTACTGCTTA
>NW_027356506.1:0-425 GCF_012295235.1 Primulina huaijiensis | reverse complement strand
TGTTCTTCACTCGATTTTTCTCTCTTGTTTTTCCCCTAGGACCTCGCGATTTTTTTTTTTGCTCTTAATTTCTCTCAGATTTCGGTGATGGGGAGGGGAAGAAATGGTGGTTAGGGGAATGAGGGAGATGGGTGCAATATATAGGGAAAAATGCAAGACCAAGTCTACTCTTTTTGAATTTTGTATTTTGGTTTGATATCAAATATTTGTTGGGTGTTTTGTTAGATGAAAATGACCGAATCCTACATGTTTTACAAGGCTAGGATGTTGGTTACTAATTAATTTATTAAGGGTGATTAATAATTAAAAAGGTTGGCATGCTAAAACAACAAAGAATGAGTCAAAGGGTGAGTTGGAAAAGGAATTGTCTAGTCATTAAAGGTGGCCGAATTTTAGCAATAAAAATGAAGGGGAATTGTTGTTTA
>NW_027356505.1:0-677 GCF_012295235.1 Primulina huaijiensis | reverse complement strand
ATTTATTTTTCTTTGAATTTTCGGAATTCTTAGAGAAAAAAAAAAAATACCAAAAATCCGAAAATTTACCAGTATTTCTTATTGGTATTTTGTTCTATTTTCTTTATAGAGTCATATTCAATTGTCTCTCATAGTCAAACAAAAAAAAAATTTATAACTTCAAATTTCTTGTCTACGCAGTCCAAGTGAGTCGATCACATTTGTTCACAAGTTGAACTTGATTGTTTGATATACGCAAATGCAAAGCTTGAGCACTTTGAGGGAACCCTCGAATTTGAGTGATAATACTTGAGTCCGAGTGTATTTTCTTTGGAGTGAACGGTGAGTATTTGTTGTGAGGAAAAAAAAAAATTTAGAGGAGTGACGAGCGACTTTCTTTGAAGTGACCGTGAGCATTTGGGTGAGGAACATATTTTTTTCTACTAACGTTTTCTTTCATGTACAAACTGAAATTAAATGGAGAGGGAGGTAGGAGATAGTTCGAACCCGGGGTTATCTAAAGTACAAATGGAAGCGTTATTTGGGCATTTTAGTAAGATGATGAGAACCGAGTTAGAGCCATTACATGAGCGGTTGGATAGGCTTGAAGTTAGTACTAGTGGAGATAAATCTAAGCCTAAAAATATGGGTATGGGAGAAGAAGAGGAAGAGTATGATTTGGGAGGAGATGAGGAGAG
>NW_027356504.1:0-283 GCF_012295235.1 Primulina huaijiensis | reverse complement strand
ACCAGGCCCTACACCCCTTCCTTAGAGACTAAATAAGACCATGGTTAGGCCTTTTTTTACACAGACCCGACGCTTAAGGCCCTGAAGCTTACGTATCAGCAGCCCACAAAACGCATCCTCACTCTCACCTTGGATCCCTCTCGCACTAGCTGATGTCCGAGCCATTGGCTCCACTTTTGGCTCACACCAGCCCCTCAACAGGTCCCTAAGGCACGTCACTAGCCCATGGACCCGCTCGTGAACCAAACCCTTAGCCCACATAAGCCCCACGCTCCAAAACAGC
>NW_027356503.1:0-305 GCF_012295235.1 Primulina huaijiensis | reverse complement strand
AGCTAAATTATCTATAAAAGAAAGTGTGAAAGACTGGCAATTGTAATGGGATGTGATTGATGAACGTTGGTATAATCAATTACACCAACACCTACATGCTGCAGGTAAAATTAGATTATATTTACAAAAAATAAATCCATTGTTGTGGTTATCGTTATATAATTTTAAATTTGTGTGTTTTTAGCATATTTTCTCAATCCAATGCTCCAATATTCTGGAACCTGTGTTTACACTGATGAAGTAAGACGAGGATTGAAGATAGTAATCAAAAGACTAGAGCCCGATTTAAATACACAAGCTGCAAT
>NW_027356502.1:0-321 GCF_012295235.1 Primulina huaijiensis | reverse complement strand
TTCTTGAGTATTTTGTAAAAACCGATTAACCAGGGACCAAGCCACGAAAAGGGCGACTTAGTCACGTCTTAGACATGCTAGGGAAGTGATCTAACCATGGCTATAGGCCTTGGGGCAGCCAAGATCAGATTCATTTCCCCTTTGACAGCAAAACAAATTTTTCGAAGACTCAAGTGGCAAGAATGGAAAGGTGCTGTCATTTTCTTGATTTCGGCCAACATGGAACTCAAACAAATGGACAAATGTGTTCCTAACATGTCCTAGTACATGCCTAGAAGTCGCCTTGGGAGCCTGGAATCGAACCATCCACCTGAACAACAA
>NW_027356501.1:0-214 GCF_012295235.1 Primulina huaijiensis | reverse complement strand
AACCGGAATGCGATAGATTAATATTTGCTTCACACATCAATCAACTCATGGCTAAATTGACTAGAAATAGTATTCGGTTTCAGTGTGCGACTTTAGGTTGAAAAACTGGAGTTTCATAGCGATCTAATGCGATTGAATCTAATTAAATTCAGTTAGGAATAATTGGACGGTTAGATTTAATTAGGTTTATTAATTCGAGGAATCGTTTAATAAA
>NW_027356500.1:0-600 GCF_012295235.1 Primulina huaijiensis | reverse complement strand
TTTCTTAATGAAAATACAAGGGCATATTGAATTATTTACATATCCTTTTTTTCATCAAATTATCACTTAGCCGATTATACCATATTCGGCCAGATTGCTTTAACCCATATAATGATCTTTGTAATTTCACAGAATAACATTCTCTGGGTTTTGAACTTTGTGCTTTAGGCATCTTAAATCCTTCAGGGATTTTCATATATCTATATTACTATCAAGTGATCCATATAAATAAGCTGTAACAACATCCATAAGACTCATTTCTAAATTTTCAGATACTGCCAAGCTAATCAAATACCGAAACATAATTGCATCCATCACGGGAGAATACGTTTCTTCATAATCAATTCCAGGCCTTTGAGAAAAACCTTGTGCAACAAGTCGAGCTTTATATCTTACTATTTCATTTTTCTCATTTCGCTTTCGAATAAAAACCCATTTGTATCAAACAGGTTTTACACCTTCAGGTGTAAGGACTATAGATCCAAAAACATTACGTTTATTTAGCGAATCCAATTCAACCTGGATGACATCTTTCCATTTTATCCAATCATGCCAATTTTTACATTCACCAAAAGATTTTGGTTCATGATCTTCGTTATC
>NW_027356499.1:0-381 GCF_012295235.1 Primulina huaijiensis | reverse complement strand
GAATAATGTGAGAATCATCATGGAGATACTTCCGCAGCATAGATAAATGAAAGACATCATGTATTCCAGATAAAGAAGGCGGTAATACAAGTCGATAGGCACGATCTCCTATCTTCTCGAGAATCTCATACGGCCCGATATATCGTGGAGACAGCTTCCCTTTCTTGCCAAATCTGACAACTCCTCTGAAAGGTGAAATCTTCAGGAATACTCGGTCTCCTGCCTCAAATACCAACGGTCTCCGTCGAGCATTGGCATATTTGGCCTGTCTGTCTTGAGCAGTCTTCATTCTCTTCTGAATCAGCTTTACCTTTTCTGTCATCTCTCTGATCATAGCAGGTCCAATCTCAGGAACTTCAGAGATATCATCCCAATACAGAG
>NW_027356498.1:0-6503 GCF_012295235.1 Primulina huaijiensis | reverse complement strand
CATAACTCTTATACCGTAATCCAAAAAAATAACCAAATTCATTTTCATGACAAGCCCGATAAAATCAATATTACGATTTTAATGAAAATATTTATAATTTCGGATTTTCCTAAAACGAAAACTTCCAAAAAATAAACTTTACTAAAATAAGAATTTTACTCGATTTTGATGCCAACGTTCGATTTAGCTCATAATCAAAATTATAAGCTTATAAATAGCCTAACTATTTTGTATGAACTTCAATGATTCTGGTGCATTCTAGCTGTAGGATAACTCGTTGTGATTAGATTATACATTTAATCTTTCGTAAACATGCCTTAATTTTTTCTTTTAATTTATCAAATTTTTTAAATTATCAATAGCCTAACTATTTTCGGTTTCACCAACAGAATCATGACTAGAGCGTGCCTAGAAACACCGATTTGCGTTCCCCTAGACACAAACTGATAGTTCCTGTAGAAACTTTTAGTTGCAGTTAGTATATAGCACGATCATTTCAGCTCATATGTTCCGATTGGATTTTGGGACATTGGTTCACCAAGATCTCAATATAAATCCAATAGCTATGGATATGTTCCAGAGTATCATATCCCTTTATATGATAACTAGAGAAATTTTTTTCTAAAATAAACATTCTTATATGGCCACATATTCTTAGGAATATTAAATTGATACAACGCATAAGACATTCACTAATATAATTAAGCGGCTGAATTCCCTAATACAATGCACAAACTCATATGTAATTTACAATACATCGAACTTGTCACCTTGTGACCCTTAGGGAGCCAGAAAATAAGCTTGTTGAATATAGCTACAATGGTGTATTGGATCGTGAGAATTAATTGTCCACAATTGTAACTATAAATTATCTATTCGACTAGTGGTAACGTACAACTAAGAGAATTTATAGCGAGGGTAGTTCAGTTTACTTATCCAATAAGCGTCTATTCAAGTGTGCAGATGTCCATAAATCCATGCTAATGAAACATAACAATGACATATCACGAATACTAGCCTCAAGTGAGCTTGTCGATATCATATTTCTTGAGAGTTCATCGACTATAAACTAATTTAAATATTAAAATCAGTAAGATTTTTTATGATTACCAACAAGTGCATAAAATCACATTTCTCATTTACTATAGTAAAGTCAAAGTCTTTATATTATTGAAAATGCACGTGTATAAATATAAATGAATGCCAGAAAAAATAATCATTTATTGAATAAAAAAATGTTTTATATAATAGTTTAATAAAATTCACAATCATAAGTTTACTTGTTGATCATTTACTCGTATGCATGGATATGGTTTTAATTATTTCTATTTAATTTCCAAAATATTTAGCATTTCATGTAACAATTCTAACGACCTTCTAAACAGGCTATCACAAGTTACAAGTTGATTGGAAAGAAGTTTTTCATCATTCATTGGAACACCGAAAACAAGAGGCGCGAGTGAGGGGAAAAAGAAAGGAAGCATTAAGGGAACCAAAAGAGAGACTTGTTCTTGGTATAAAAAGATTTTTGCTCTCCGGTAGATGTAAGCATTATGTTCCTATTTTGATTCTTGAAAATTCGTCTATAGCTGTGAAAGAAAGAAATATTATATGTTGAATTCATAACAATTGGCGTTGCACGTGGGAAGTGGATCGCACGATGAGTTCAATGAAGTATGATATTGACAAGTTCATATGGAATAATGCTTTCGGGTTGTGGCGGATCAAGATGCGGGGAATCTTGATTCAAAAAGGTTTGATGGGTGTGAGGCCCAATAATAGGCCCAGCCCATTTTCAGATTTAATTTAAATAAACCCAACCCATTTTTCCCTAAATCTATCCCGTATCATCTCCATGATTTTTCCCCTGAAACCATCGGCTCTTTCAAGCACCAAGCTCATCACCTTGCGCAGCGTCCCAGCGGCTAGATTTTTTGTGCAGTGGCTTAGCAATCTTCTTCCCTCATCCTATTAGCTACTTTCCTGCCATGAATGGGTGGAAATCAGTGCTCCATCTTTCACGTTCGAGCCGGCAGCTGCGTTTCATTCTTTGTCCGATTTGGTGAGCTTCTAGCTTCAATTTTTCTTGTTGATGTGAGTTTATTTAGCAAGGAATCAAAGCCCTTTATTTCCCCTGTTTTCAGCTGATTTCCAGCTAGGTTTCAGATCGTGAACAGCGTTTCCGACGACATTTTCCGGCGAGCCATCTTTGCGAAATTACCGTTGTGCATTCTAGTTTCATTTATTGAGGTATTAACTTGGACTTTCAGATTATTAAGGGTTAATAGGCTGCCCGGATTTCGAATTTTTAACCGAGCCGATTTATTTTGGTTTAGTCATTTTGTATGCATTGTATTGAAGTGTATAGTGATTTATATTGTAGGTTATATCGTTGGACAAGTTCATTCGATAGTCCTTAAGAATTTACCGTGGTATTGTAAGTTTATAATTGAGGTACGCTCAAACCTATATTATTATGACGCTTTTATTGGCGTGTAAGAATATTCAGTGAATGTTGTTTGCTATTACGTGCTTGGAATGTTTATTCTGATGCATTCATGCATTAAATTGTATTGGCATAACATATTGAGCCTTGACTCCGTTGACGACGATTTATGTTGATTCTGTTGAGATATATTGAGTCATCAGAGGGACGAGTGGTTTAGGATTAGCCACATTCCCAGATGAGAGATAGGGACGAGCGACTTAGCTACTCGCATTCCCGATGCTATGTGCATGGACGAGTGGCGATTTGATGCTGCATTCCTGGCACGGGTGGCCACTGTTACTGTTGATGATGCTATTTGTTTGGACTCCATTTGATATCCGTTATTCCATTGTTACCATGCATGCATCGCATATCATTGCATTTACTTGGTATTATTACATGTTTTTTATATACGTCGTGATTTTACTGGTTTGTCGTACTGGGGTCCGACCCCTGTTTTCTTTTTATGTTGTGATTGTTTTTTATGCTATAGCAGGTCATTCCAGGGGATTTGACGCGTCTGGTGGAGCGTCAGCGAGTGGTACCCAGTAGTCAGTCGGTTTGTGTCAGAGTTCCCAGATATTTATATATATTATGCTGGTTTGATACATTTGCCAGGGAGATGCCTTGGGTATGAAACAACCCCCTTTCATGACATTTAAATTTAAAAGAAAAACATACGCGGAAGCATTAACATTTGAAAGGGAAAGAATAATATCCCATTTAAAGTCATAACATTTTCAAATTTAGTTTACGTAAACCTTAACTTTTGTGTCATCCAAAAGAAAACCAAAAGTCAACATCATTCACCCCATAATTCATTTAGCAAAATACATGATTAATGAAACTTCTCATGTTCACCATAATCAAAATAAAAGTGACATGAACAAACAAAATCTTTCCCATTGCCTATTATATGACTTCTCCTGCCTCGGACAATCCGCATGAATCCTTTTTATTTTTTTCATCACATGATATTAACTGGAATGAGATAAAACTCAGTAAGCAGAAAGCAGTACATAACAAATACATATACATTGGCTCGGCTTGGAACATGGCTATAACAATGGCAATGGACAATGAATCAGTGGCAATGAACAATGAATCAATGACAATAAACAATAAATAATATCATCTTCAATGAACAATAGATAACAATGAAATATAGATGGTATTTAATGTCATAAATTAAAGGAAAGAAAATGATAGTTCTGTGACCTGTGACCTGTGGACAGTATCTCTTTGAAATATAAATATATCAAAACTGTGAGAGATACTCATAATCATGTGATTGGCCAATGACATGCATGAATTACTATCATTCCTTGGCTTTAATTGTAGGAAAGTTCATTGAGGCATTTTCACAAACATTTGGTAGGAACAATTAAGTACAAGCTCCTTTGTTAATGAATTCCATGATAAGCTTTGAACAATGAATACATAACAATATATATATCAAGTATATGCCAATGGAAGGAGCTTGTTAACAATAAACATGGCTTGCATACATATAAATATCATGTGAGCATTTGAAAGGAAGCTTCTACTTACAACCCAACAAGTAAATGATGGCTATGATGATCTTGAAGGAAATCCTACAATCAAATTACACAATATAACCAACAATCATCATCAATAATCCAATGAATCAATAAACCTAACTTAACCCTTCAATAATATCAACCCTTCTAAACTCCAAAATAATAGAACCCTTACCTTGAAGCTTGAAATCTTAGGAAGGAGAAACTAAGAAATCACTATAATCCTTGAACTTGGAGTAAAGAATTGAAGGAGAGAAAATCTTAGAGGGAGAGAAGCTTAGAACCGATGGAGAGGAAGGGAAAAGGAGAGAAGTGTGAAGAAGTATCTAGAAATGGGTATATAAGCCTTCCAATCCATAAAAAAATGTGTTTTATTTTTTTATACAGGCTGCTGGGCGCATATGCGCGACATTCTGGGCGCATATGCACGGCCCGTTCTGCCAACCCGGCGCATATGCGCGAGTTCTTGCGCATATGCGCGCCACATTCTGCCAAAAAACTCATTTTTAGCTTCTGAATTTGCAAAAGTGGTCAACATAAAAGTTGTAGCCCTATGTGTTTTCTTGCATCTCCAATTAGCCTCATGTCATTTAAAGGTCTGAGTAAAAAGTTATGCTTATTCTCTCAACATGTGTCAGTGCAGGAACAACGAAACACACGACACACTTCGGGCCACTTTTGGCTCGTCTTCCCTAATGAGTTGAACAAAACTCAAAACATGAAAGTTATAGCCTTATACCTTATCGTTCTAATGGAATTAGCCTCACATCAATTGGATCAATATACAAAACATTATGCTAAAAACCACAACTACTGTCATATTTTTCATACAATTTCTGCACTTTAATCTTCTAAAAACTATAGTCATCAAAGCATCCACTCCAAAACCTCCACCAAATCCAATACCAACACAAGCTCAAACCATCCAACAACCATCAATGAACTCATTTCCCTCCATAACCATCAACAACTATGAACATAATACCAAAACAATGACCATAAACAATGACCATATATTAACCATTCCAATAAACATAAACATAATCAATGACCATTCCACATAAACTCAACCACCAAAACCATATAAAATATCCATTACCACACCTTACCAAAATAAATCATAAATTAAACCATCAACAATAACATGATAAAATGTCGGGATATTACAATCTCCCCTCCTTATAAAAATTTCGTCCCCGAAATTTGCTTACAGTCGAGTAAATTCGGATAACGATGTTTCATCTCCTCTTCCGGTTCCCACGTAACCTCTTCAATCACTTGATTCCTCCAAAGAACTTTGACAAGGCCAATTTCTTTGTTTCTCAACACTTTAATTTTGCGATCAAGAATTTGAACCGGCATTTCCTTGTAGCTTAGGTTAGGTAAAAGATCCAATGACTTGTACTGAAGAACATGAGATAGATTAGAAAGGTACATACGTAGCATGGAAACATGGAAGACATTATGAACTCGATCCAAGTTAGGTGGCAATGCAAGACGATAGGCTCGGTCTCCAATCTTATCAAGAATCTCAAATGGCCCAATATATCGAGGACTTAACTTACCTTTCTTGCCAAATCGCATAACTCTCTTGAGAGGAGCTATCTTAATAAATACATGATCACCAACCTCGAATGCTAAAGGTCGTCGTCGAACATCGACATAACTCTTCTGTCGAGACTGAGCGGTCCTCATTCTTTTTTGGATCACTGCCACAACATCTGCTGTTTGTTGAACCAACTCCGGGCCCAACATCTTCCTTTCACCTACCTCTTCCCAATACAAAGGAGATCGGCACTTTCTTCCATATAAAGCTTCATAAGGTGCCATGCCGATTGAAGACTGGAAACTGTTATTATACGTGAACTCTACCAAAGGTAACTTGGAATCCCAACTTCCCGGGAAATCAATCGTACAAGCCCTGAACATATCCTCCAGAATTTGGATAACCCTTTCTGATTGACCGTCACTGTGAGGATGATACGCGGTGCTAAAAGCCAATTTCGTTCCCAAAGCTCGTTGCAAACTCTTCCAAAACTCGGATGTAAACCTTGGATCACGATCTGAAACTATCGTCACCGGCATCCCTTGAAGTCTCACAATCTCTTGAATATACGCCTCAGCATATTGATTCATAGAATACGTCGTCTTGACAGGAAGAAAATGTGATGACTTGGTCAATCGATTCACGATCACCCAAATAGAATTGAAATCCTTCTGCGTCCTTGGCAAACCAACCACAAAATCCATAGTTATGTGCTCCCACTTCCATTGCGGTATAGGCAAAGAATGCAACAATCCCGCCGGTCTTTGGTGTAAAATCTTAACCTGCTGACAGGTTAGACATTCAGAAACAAATAACATGATATCTTTCTTCATACCTAGCCACCAGTAAAAACGTCGAAGATCTTGGTACATCTTGGTACTAGCAGGATGTACAGAATATGGCGCGGTATGAGCTTCAAGAAATACCT
>NW_027356497.1:0-302 GCF_012295235.1 Primulina huaijiensis | reverse complement strand
GTTGAACTGCGTAAATGCTAATGTAATAAGTCGTTGAACATTACGTGTATAGTATAAGGAAGGTAAGACATGATAAGTTTGAACCACCAATTCTAATATTGGGAACAATGAGAAAAGTCAGAATTCGAGGTCATAGTAAAGTAAAGCTAAGTTACCATAAGTCGTTTTAAGTTGCGATTCGCAAATGAGATTTTTGGTAGGCAATCTAATTAGGATTGAAGAAACGTAAGGACAGCCTATGACTTAATTTTTATCATAGTAGCGCAGCGGTAGCATGGATTGTTGGGATAATAGAATTAAGA